>NW_008626559.1:0-52075 GCF_000691845.1 Merops nubicus
GCCTCCGCTGCCCCCCGCCCCGCAGCCCCTCCCGACCCCACACCGCGCTCCCCGTCCAGTGCTGCTTCCCGCCTTCCGCCCTGCCCTCCCGCTCCGCACTGCTCCCCCCAGGCAGCAGCCTCTCCTCCCGCTCCGTTCTGCACTGCCCCTCCGTTCTCCGCGGGACCTTGGTCCGGCTCCGGGGCACCCCAGACAAAGGGGCTACGCTCCCTCCTTTAGGAAAAAAGCCTGTGTCAGGGGTGGGCGGGCAATGGTACCTGGGCAGGTGTGCCGTATGTCTGCACAGCTGCGGGAACCCCCTCCAGTCACCGTATCGTGCGCGTTGCGCCGGCACCAGCCGTGGCACTGACTGACTGGACAGACCACACAGCCTTCAACCCTAAACGCACAGCGCTGCCTGCAAACAGCAATGTCCGTGCCTCCTACCACCACGCGGCTCCATGCCCCCTGTCTTCTCCTGTCCCTCACCAGATGTCAAACACTAGCACCACCCAATGCTTTACAGCTCTACCCGTTCCACATGCTCTGTCCTGAAACATGCCCCTCCTGTTCCATTCTGGCACTCCAGCACATACTCCGCCTCTGTCCCTCGCACATCCAACAGGGCAGGGACCAGTTTGCACACTACAGCTCGCCATCACGGTGCCAGCCCATCCTAGCAGTGCTGCTATGCCTTACATGCCTCATCTGCACCACCAGTTCCAACACGCCAGCAGATATTCCTAATATTGCATCTCTGTACCCTGGTGAGCATACTTTTTTGTATGGGTTTTTGTTTTGTTTTGTTTTGTTGTTGTTATTGAGGTTTGTTTTTTTCATTTTTAGTCTATGACCTTCACATACACCTCTCCTCCTTGGCAATAGGTCTCTTATCTCTGTATATGTTACTGCTCCATGTATACAGTCTGTCCTTACTTATATAGTACACTTATACATAACTACTTAACCAATTTCCATATGCTACCACCACCTGCCCATCCTGTATTAACCAGACATGATTACTCACTAACACACACCCCCCTTTACCCTTGCTGACTATCAACACTGCCTCAGCACAGGCATACATACAAAATACTCAGTAACTGCTAAGTCTGTCTGCTGTAGCCCCTCATATGGGTGAGGGGCTACATACCACAACCTGTATGGACACCAACCTGCATCTTCACATAAACTGCTGCCTATGGGCACCACCTACTTTTGTCAAGAACAGCAGGTCCACACTGTGTAAATATCACCACACTGCATATGCTGCTATATGCTCCCCACAGCACCACCATACTCAGCATCACACATGCTTCTTTACAGCCTACTCGTTTTACCATGCATACCCATCACCTCCTACAGCTCACGTATCTTCTTATCACTGCCCACCAGGACTGTTATACATATCATCACTACCCACCACTTTAATACGCAGATACATGCAACATTACTGTCAATTCATTATAACCCATCATCAGGAATTGATTCTCTCTAGCACCGTGTATATCCCTATAGCCCTTATCACCACCAGCAGCTATTCCAACATACAAATGCAACCTCTCTGACTGTATGATGTTCCTCATGTCAGTCATCACCTCCAGCCAATATACACCTAGACACTCCAATGTGACCAATGTGTGCTCTTTGACAACTTGTCAAAGGAACTGCATTTAGCACATGCACAATTTTGCATGATCCAGAAGCAATCTGTTTCCTTTTCTTCTTTGACTAAAAAGTAGATTGTGAATACATAGATAGACAGAGAGAGAGAGAGAGAGAGAGATGATAGAGAGATAGATACATAGACAAAGCCACCTACCCCTACACATCAGTTTAATGGTATATAAAAATAAACATATCCCATTTTAGTAATTGCACACAGGTTCTATCCATATGATACTCTGGACTGTTTGAATTTAACTTCTAGTATAGAAATGCACTTATTTAGTAGCCTTTGCAAATGAACTTACCATTCTTAGGACTATGGCTGTATATAAGTGGTTTAGCTAAATGTTAGAGCACTTGGGGATGTCAAACAAATTTTTCTCAGAAAATTCATCCTCACATTTGAGTGTGTAGAGGTTGTATCTTCTGATGCGTTAGCCTTAGAGCTTCCAGTATACAGTGAGAAAAACAAAGATAACTACAACATGTAAAATCTTTACTTGCAATGTGCCATCTGACACTGCTCAAATCTCTACAATTATGTAAATTTAGCTGGAGAATTATTTTCTTTAAAATTTATATTCAGGGAGAATAGGAATCAGCTTTCAGTCACTGATAGGAGAAGGAGCATAAGTCAATAGCTGCAAACCCATCAACAAGAACATCTGGTTGATTGCAGCACTTTAGTGTCTTTGAAAACCTATAGTTCAAATATAATCTGATTTTTGTTTACGTGAGCATTTGGTATAAGGCTCGTTGATTTACGGAGCATTGGTTGAGGAGTTTCCTTCTTTCATATTATTATGAATTGGCATTTAACAATAGCATGTGTAGAAATGTGAATGCTTTTAGATTGCTCTTCATGAACATGGGAGCAAAAAGGATTGATTTTGAAACTATTAATAATAGTGACAGCACTATGAAATCTCAGTTTTTGTCTGCATTGCCCTGCATTGCATTTGCATACATATAAACACACAGTCACTCATGAAGGCATTTTGGTCATTTTATTCATGCTTTAGCCCATTTTAATGAATTACTTTGAAATGCTAGCATTTGGCCATGCCCAGCACCCAAATGGGTCAGTAAAAGTTCTTCTGCTGAAATAGATGTGGGCATAGTGTTCTTTCTTACTGCAGTGATTCAAAATAAAGTATGTATCAGTTAACCCCTGCCAAGTTACTAACCTCATTAGGCATCACACACATACCTGCTTGATGTATATGCCCAGAAAAGACAAAATACCATCACAGGCATAATTATAATGAGATACCATGTGCTATATGTCTTACTTAGAAGGCCTGATGATTTCTGTATCTCCATCCACTGAATTTTTCTTCAGGTATGTAAAATTACATTCACAATGGAGAATGATACCATTTTCCAGAAATGATTTGTTTTAATGCTGACTAGTCACTTAAGCTGATTGCTCTAACACACTTTATATGCATTAATTTGCTGAGAAATTCTAGCTACTGATGTTTACCAACACTCAATTTCCTGTTGCTCATGTTTCAAAAGCACCTCAACTACTTGATAAAGTAGCAATGCTTGATTAGAAATAATCCATTTTATTATCCCAAGGACATAATAACACTGTAAATACCAACATTGGCTCATTTCAACCTCATGAAACAAAAGGCATAGTTCCAACATTCAAAATACCCTTTAAAACAGAAATTCTCATATAAACCAGCTCTAATTTGGGAACATGGTTAACCATTGTATTCTTGTTACAGGTTGTTCTTTTGCCTAAGGACTTTGTAAAAAGTAGGCCAGAGGTCTTAATTTGTGTTTATAACTCACCTGTCACAGAAGGGGGAAGGGGGAATGTTGAGAATGTTGACATTCTCAACATTCTGTGCAGGCTGGCCTAAGACACGCATAGATACTTTCCAACACCCCATTTTTGTACACACAATTCTTACTTTTTGGCCATGCTGGGAAGTCTAAGGGCTAAGGCTCAGCCCACACCTAGGATTAGGGTTAGGGTTAGGGTTAGGGTTAGGAAAGGGAGAAAGTCCACAGCTCCAGGTGCAGTGATGGTGCAAGGGGAGGACCAATGGTGAGGGAAGCTATGTGAAGAGCTCATGCCTGAACACTTGTTTGTTCCTCTGGGACAATGCTTGGCATCTCAGTGTACAGTTCATCCCATGCCTAGGCTGATGTTTAAGGTCATGAGAGTGACAAGGCCGACAGCTCCAGCTAAAAGGGGCTGGAAAAAGTTAAAAAGCTGCTGAAGGTAGGTAAATAGTCCTCACATGTTATCCCCTAATGACTTTCTCTTCTGGCCCATAGGTTTGGGTCCCTGGATAGGGTGAAATCTATGATTACACTTAATCTAGCCCTCAGTTTAGGGTTAGAAGAAAGACAAAGCCAAGAGCACCAAGGGAGCCAAGTCTTTAAGAGGGGCTGCCAAAGGATGATGAGGAGAATTCTCAACTTTTACTCTCCTGTCCACATTCTTCTCTGGGACAAGGCTGGGGTGTCAAGGTAAGGTCTGTCTCAATCACATCTTAGTGTTAAACTTAGGTGAAGTAAAGCCCAGATCTCCAGCTGATTAAGCACTTCCCACCCTGATACTGGGAGCTTAAGCCTTAATTTTCTCCTCACAGCTGAATGCTAACCCAGTCCAATCTATCTGAAGTACCTGAGACAAGAAAGCCACTGGCAATTAGAAACATCCTTCTGATAACACATTTCTGTGATGGCTGTGTAAGACTGATTTTCAAAATCTCCCAAGTAAAAAAGCCCTACAAATGGCTCACAAGGCAGATAACACATTTTCTGTCAGTCAAGATGCATTTCACCTCATGCCACTATTTCTTGAGTATTGTGGTAAGAAAAAGGAAGCAGTTGAGAAACTTAAAAAGAAGCCTGTGGTAATTTATTAAACATTTAATATGCAGTAAAACATCTGAATAGTTTTCATCAGTATCTTTGAACTTTTCAGCACAGCAGTGGTATGGTAGCCTGTGAAACTGCTCTAATTTGTATACTCTGTGAACCTTTGGCAAATTCAAAAGAATTTTGGTAGACTGAGTCATTTCCATGGGGTCCTACTGAGTAATTCAGAAAAGTGTCTTCCATATAGTGGACATCCTGTGCACTATTCAAACCAAATATTTCCTAAATCTTGCTGAGAAATTAATAAGTGAATGCCCTTTTACAACCATTCATTTCTACAAAATAGAAAAATATTAAATAGTTTGGGTAAACAGTTGAATTGTAATCTGTTCCAGTTTTCTTAAAAATCATTCAGTACCTATTTCAATTGCATATTTCTGGAAGTCATAAATTTTTCTTGACCTTTTGATTGACATAGATAATTTTGGGCCACTTCAACCACTTGGATGTAAATTCTGTTCTTGCTTTATGACTGATAACATTGGATGTACTATGAGATTTTAAGCTTTCATTAGAATGTCACCATTTTTAGAATGCTTCCCTTTTAATGAAGCTATTTTATCTTAGATGTCATTCTGGTTATCATTTTACTTTTAGCAGAGTGTAGTACAGCAGTTTTAGTTAGGGTTGAAAATGCGGTGCAAATAGACAGATGGAAGTGATTTATTATAATGGTATGTCAGAAAGCATTTTCTCCTAAAAGGAAAATTTTGTCATTTGAACTTTACAATTAGTCGAGAAATTAACATATATTCTGTAAAAACAGATGTTTTAAACCACATTCATCAGAAAAAGAATCAAGCTGTTGCTTAGTGAACACATAAATTATTCTTTGTCTCTTGATCCAGATGCATTTATTTCAGACTCGGCTGCTGAAAATATTAAAATCAGATGGTTGACAAAAGCTACATTACACTGCCATTCTTCCCACTTCATCACGTTTTCTACTGCAGTAGTTAATAACTGACATGGAGTACCATTACTGAAATCAATTATCTGGCAGAGTCATACAACAAACTGCACTGCACCATTAATTTTTTCAGGAAAGCTGAGGGCTGAACATACACACTGGCAGCATGCTCCCCAGGTTCTCAGAAGCAAGGTTTCTACTCCAGCAAACAAGATGAGACATAATGCCATATTCTGATCTCAGACGTAGTTTTCCCAATCTGAGTAATTCTATTGATTTGTAATTAATCACGTTCGTATTGATGTATCAGTGTCTGGAACCTTGGTTTTCAATCCTTGCACCCCATTGAAAAGTTACTTGGTGACAGATGTCATCAGCAGTAGGTGCAGCTGAAATGCTACTGAGTATGTTCTGGCTGTAAACATAGCCAAGGTCAAGATGTATTTATCAGATTCTCATCATGCCTAGTTAAAACCTGCCTGGAGCAGAGCAGATAGTTGTACATAAAATCTCATTGCTGCTTGGTTAACTTTAATATTTGAAAAGAATGAGGAAGTTGTACATGTTGCTTTAGGTGGACAAGTAATATCTGAGAAACCATGCTCCCCAAATAATACGACCTTGTTCTATGTTAGGCTGCATATTCCAACAGCAAAACCTGGTGTTTTAAAACAGTAAAGCAACTGATCTCAACACTTTGAAGGACATAAACCAATTAAATACTCATGGCAGGAAAACTGCACACTTTCTTACTTGGAAGTAGAGGCATCTTCCAAGGGGGGATGTCTTAATTTAGTGAAAATCGTCACATTTCTGTTGACTTCACTGAGTGTAGATCATTATGTTAACTGAGCCTTGCCTCTGAGGTTTCACAGTGGTACATATACCATCCCAGGGCAGAATATTTATGACTCAGTTGCTAGTCATTTTTACAGTGTAACTGAACAGATGGGACCCCAGTGTGTTTCCTCAAAGGGAAAGCAGCGTGGAGTTGTGATTTGACACCCATGGATATTACTGGCATCTGAAAACACTCAGAGTCCAGTTTATAACACTGCTGTCAGAAGTGATTTCACCTGTAATTATATCTCCTTAGGAAGACTTGTATAATTTTAGTTGTGTATCTTGAGGAGAAAGTTAGGATTCAGTTACATGTTGGAGGCAACATTTAGAAGCCTAGCTAGCCTGAAGCACTTTATAAAACAATAAAATAGCTGCTGGTTTACAGTTTGTACTTATCAGCTGTCTTGTTCGTAGTCAAAACCATTCTGTGCAGCTCTGAGTATGGAGTTTTGTCTTATAGGGAAACAGTATATTCTTCAGAGAAATAGTCATGTAGCTTCCACAGGGATTTCAGAGAATTTTGTTTATATAGCATTATATTTATCTCCTATACAACTGCAGCACTTCAAGGTGCTTGATAGGTATCACTGTATTTAAACAACAATAACAACAAAATAAGCAATTTAGTTAGGACTCACACAAGGATAATCCCAAGAGACATTTCACATGATGAAAAACGGTGGTATTGTTTACAAAAGTCTCCTTTGTGTAGCTGTGCAAGATAAAATGTCTCGAATTACTTAGGAGTAAATAGACAGAACTCTGTTGAGACCAAGAGGATCTTCATCCATTGCCCCTGAAGAAAATTTTGCAAACTTCTCTTATTTCACTAGTAGAACAGAGCTGGTTTTATCTGGCATATTTTCATGGTAAGAATGAAAACGAAAACCTGTTAAAATTGTCATTGTCACATGGAAAGTCAGAAACTCCATTTGATTGGACAAGCCTGCAATATATTCACAAATTTGTGGTTTAATTTCCATGCCAAGTTTGTTGTGTTATCACCGTTTTATTTTTGTAGACAATTCTATACAATTTTTAATATTATTCTTGTTCTTGCTTTTTTTGCAGAACATTGCCATAATTATAGCGTTTCCCTCCTATGTAATCTTTTGGGTCTTGGAATGAAAAATTTTGGGCTTGAAAACCACCTGTAGAAGGGAACTTTCCCAATAATTTGAGGAATGTAGCTCCTTGAACTATTTCACAACTGATTTGAACAAAAGCACCTGTGACTTTTATATCTTTCATTGTGTTGGATTTTTTTTCTATCAGTAAGCTTAATTGCAAATAATTATCACAAAAGGTATTTGAGGAAAGAGGTATTAGATCTTCTGCTCCTTGTCTTGTAGTGAAGTACTTCCCTAAAGCAGATACTGTTCTCTGGTGCTTCAGCTAACCTGGTTTTGAAATGGCTCAGTTCCTAGTCTTTGCCAGCCTCTTGACAGTAATTGTTACATTTAAACTTATGCGGGTTGGATACTGTTTGCCAGTGCTAAGTATTTATTTTGGCAGGCCTGGATACAGTCAGAGAACAAATATTGTACTAAATGTATGAGCAAACTGAGGGGGTGATCAATTATGAATGGGGTGGGGTGGGGAGAAGGGGAGGTGCTGTTTGCATGCAAATAACTTTAAACAAATCAGGAAATATTGCTGTAATTGCAGAAAGCAAAGTAAATTTATACTATAGCCATAGCTGTTGTATGATATTCTGTTAAATTTTATTGCTAATTTCATCTAGCTTGTGGAAAGTTCTCAGTATGTGAGTTTTTATTTAAAGGTCATATAAATAAATTATACAAATCTTCCTGATGGATAACTTCTCATCCTTCTGAAACATTTATACAGCAAACAATCATTTAATTCACAGTAAATCTTGTTTAAAATTGATGTCTTATCATAATCTGGTGTGTAATTGTTTCTTTTTACTTGGGAGCAATAGGAAGCTATTCTTATCATCAAAATGATAATACACAATTAAAGGCAAATATGGCTACTAACAACTGAAGTAACAGTACACGTCATACAGTGATCACACAAGTCTAGTTTGTGCTTGATGTTCAGGTCCACCCATAGAAGAATGACTGAAAGAAAGCAGAATCCTAGAGGTAGCTTTGGTTATCTATGGTGTACATCTCTGAAGACAGTTCAGCATTTGGTGCACACTGTTTCGCACATCCCACAGTTGCCAAAAATATTCCAGATTTTTCTTGTTTTGTATCTTTGGTATTCTGATTTCCTGTACTTTGAGCAGCCACCAATACTGCTGTAAAAGGGATATACCAAGACACTGTTATGATCTTAAACACCACACACAAATAACCACTTACGATGTGAAATACTGGAAAATCAATGATGAATACATAATTGTCAGGAAATCCAAATATGGTTCATACAATAGGTTGTGGTGTCATGTTTTTGTAGTGAAAATACTGAGGAAAAATTACCTCACAGCTCTAAAATATTATAAATAGAATTAACTGAGGATGAACTCCAGATACTAGATTTGTAAATACTGCCACTGACTTCAGAGGGCAAACCTAAAATTTCTAGTCCAGCAAAACTCATAATGTGATATCTTACTGTGCACAGGTACAGTTCTTTGAAATCTGAAGACAAGTTTACATGGAGAATTTTTTAAATAGGGACCTTCAGTTTCTGCTCCTTTAGGATGCAACAGAAGCAAGATGCAGTACTTAATAAATGTTTTTCAAAATACCCACGTTTTTCTAAAATAGTCTAAGATGACGAAGTTTAGTAAAACATCAGTGATCATCAGCCTCTGAGTATGATTAGAAGGGCACTTGATGAAAAATGTTTAGGTTTTCTATCACAGAAACTTTTCACTGAGCTCTTAATGCAGAAAGCTATACTGAGTGTGGTGCTTAGTTTTGTACATAATAATTTTTCTTCCTTTAGCATTCAATGTCACTTGAACAAAATATTTTGTAATTCTTCTGTTTAGATACGCGAAAGTTTCTTATTCAGGGATTCTGAAAGTTATACAGCTTACAAAAATGAGGACCTTGTATCAACATATATATAACAAGCTATCATGTATATACTCTGTTGACTAAAGTGCTAGGAACTATGCTCAGAAAAGTACCATAATGTGACAGAAAACCTTCCCTTTCAGATCCCAATCCAGTTAAGGTATCTGATGTAGTCCCTGATGGTATATCATGCAGTAAGCCAGAAGGCAATCCCTTCCAGTCTGACACAGTCAAAGATTTTTTTCTTGCATATTTTATTAAGTTGAAGGACTTTTGTTAAATTTTCTAAGTAACTAGAACAAAAGCAAACACCTTTTTTTTAATAGACCTTAAGAGCTTAAAATGCAGTTGCAGACTAGAAAGTTACAGCTAAGTAAATACAGCTGTAAAATAGATTAATTGCAATAGTCACCTACGTTCAGTATTTTAGGAAAAAAAAATCACCTTCTAACGAATAAACAGAAAATTTCAAATAACAGCAAAAATAAAAATATTTCAGGTGATGCTTTTTTTCTGGGTTGAGACCTGGGCCCATGCATATACTCTCAGACTAAACTATTCAGTAATTCAGCATTATCAGTGATTCTTCCTGCATTGAAAGATGACCTGGAGCCCATGAAGTGTGAATCCACAAAGTGTGAAATGGTATGTAACACATATGTTCACATCACTGCCTTATACTGTGGACAGGGGTCAAAAGGTGTCTTCGTGCAGGCTGAAAACTCATCTGCATGTCTTGAGTAAAGGTACTATTAGTAATTTCCACAGGCAATTTGTCCAAGGTAGGTGTCCATCTCTATCCCTAATTTTATTTTCACCTCGATTTAAAACCTAAACTACTTGCTTTTAATTTCTCACCTATGCATATCATCTTTTCACAAAAGAAATACAAATTACTATTTGCTTCTTTCATGCTATCTACTATCTACCATCTTATTTATCCAGTTCCTGTAATCTTCAGACACGAAAGGCATTTTGCAATATTCAAAACTATCTGAAGGAGCAGATGATTAGGTCATGAAGCAGGCAGGGATCGTAAATGGTTGTTTCTTCTCTGTGTCATAGCTGATAATGTACCTTATGTCATCCAGCCATCTCAGGATGCAAGCTGAGTGTGATGATATACAAACGGAATGCAGGAAAGAAGAGTTTTTAATTATGTGCATTTGGTTACAAGCCATTCAGATGAGCACTTGGATTAACAAGAGTGCATGCAAAGAAAATTAATGCTGTAGGCACCATCCATGTTTACCCTCCTATATTAATGACTCACACCCCTTTTTGCACCTTTCAGACTTTATCCTTTGATAGTGAGAGAAAGCCTGCACCTATCCACTGTTTCCTCAGACTTTTCTGAGACCTTCAGAGCTTCTCACTGCTGGTGTCCTTGTGAGCCTCTTGCTACGACTCCTTCTGCCTCTACCTTTGTATCTCCCTCCCTCTTTTTTCTCTCTCTCCCTTTCCCTAATCAACCCTTTTTGGCTGAAGCCAGAACCACTCTAGTAGCCTCTTTTGCTTTCTCAGCATTTGCTAACACTTGCAAAAGTTGTATCTGAGGCCAAGTTTACATTAGTGAGTAGTGCAGACCAGTAACAGTAGATATATAGATTGAAAGAGTTATGGATGTCACATTGCAGGCTATTTTGATTTCTGGACTAGCACAAATCTGGTCCATGAATTTGGTGCCTGTTTATTGTGGCAGTACCATAGGTGTGCTCCTGGAGCATGTTTTCAGTTTCTGCACTTAGACATCACTCCACAATGTGAATCAAAGACTAAATAGTGATGTTAGGAGATTTACTTGAAAAGGGATCCAAATTGAAGCACTGATTTAGACATACCTTGAGAGCTTCATTATGGTATTTCATGCACCACTTCTCTCACCATGATGAATGGATATTAAAGGGTGATGCTGTTTGTTATATAGACAGAATACTACTCTGAGCAGGAAGTTTGTTAACATCTATTCAAGGCATGGGAGACCCTCTTTGTTTTCCTCAATCTTTCAAATAATGTGTGCTGAGAAATAAAAATTTTACATGCCCATCCAGATTTAGCTTCTTTTTTGTTTTCCTGTTTTGCTACCAGCATGTGCATCTCTCTCCCAGTATTTTGCATCATTCCCTTTTTCATCCCAAGCATTTTGTGGGGTTTGTATTGCTGAACCTAATGGGTTATAGGTTGAAGCATATATTTAACATGTTTCTCATCCTGTGAAGACTGCTTGTCCGTAGGATGCCATGCCCTCATTTCCCCCAAATGCCTTTGTTACTGCCGAGTCTGACATCAAATACAGGAATAACTGGAAAAAAAAATAAGAAGTGTGCAGTGTTTTGGTAACCTTAGGAATAGTCTATGTAATCTAATATTTTGCTCTCTGAATGGATAATGGCAACCATTATTGCAGTGTCTGAGAGCTGAGCCGTGGGTGTTGCTTAGCCACCTTATTCCCACAGAGTTAGGTGCCTAAGATGTGGACATGCCTGGTGTGTGGGTCTGCATTTTAGGAGCCAGCAGTTTCTGCTCTCAGCTGCCAACTAAGCCTGCTTCCAGCCTCTAAGCTCTAGGGGGAAACAAAAGGCTGGACTATAAGAGCAGAAGTCTTTCTCTATGTGTTCTGTAGGCATGGCCAAGACTTCGAAATGTTTTCCCTAGAGCTCAGACACCAGCAGACCTACACAGGAGATAAGAACTGGGAGAAAGCTCTAGTTTTGAAAATGCAAATAGACATACCAGTCATATCCAAGTAACACTCACTGTTCTGTTTTGTGATTTTTCATGATTTCCACAAGGACTCCCATGCAAGAGGAGGGGAATGAATCTAGATGTGGTTACTTTTTTCTCTTGTGAAACTTAGAATGACTAAAAGATATTAATTAAAGTATTCAGCATAGGATGGATGACATGCTGTTCCAGTTGTGGTAAAAGTTCCACTAAATTAAGCGAAGCCAGTGTTTTATTTGGGGGAGACTATGGAGGATAAACAACTCAGCATTCCCTGTACTGATGGAAATAAACACATCACATTGTGCTAGTACATGATTACCAAGTAATAAAACCATGACTGTAAAGATGAGGGTTTCTAATTAGATTAGAAAGAATATAGATGTTGTATGATACATTACAGGTATTCTAGCTTCCATAAACTGAACATCTATCTGTAAATATGGAAAAAATGCATGGAGGCAATTCTTAACTAGACTATACTATTAACAGTGATGAAACGAACAACTGTTACTGTAGTTCCTTCCCATTTGTATCTCAACATTAATTTCTGGAACAGTTTCAGGTAACAGTGGCCAGGATCCTGGTGGCCTGACAGATAGAAAAGTTGTGAGATCTTTCTCCTCAGTAGTCACAGTGGATTAAAGATGCAAAATTCATCTCATAACTATTATCATGCTGTGGGACAGGCAGAATTATTTTCAGATTTATGAATTTGAGTTGATCATCCAGTGAGGATTTTCTTTAATGCTAACTACAGAAGAACAGGGAGGGGAGGATTTTCTGGAGACATTTCTGGGCGCTGATTTCCTTTTAAATGCTTTTTTAATCTTTTTCCTTCTGCCATTGATGCTTCTTACTCATATCAGCTCTGATGCTGCCATCTTCCTGCACCTCAGCCATAGAAGCTGGTCTGAAACAGATTTTGAATGTTTGGCTTCAATATTGGTTGCAGAATTTGCCCTTTTGAAATAGTTATTTCACCTTGATTCTGAATTGATTCCTCTGATTCTGAAATTAGGCCTTCCAGAAAAACGAAAGGAAAATGTTCATTATTGACTGTGCATCATAAAAACCCTTTGCTCAGCACTCTCACTGTCTTTGCCATTATACTCATTAGCAAATCCCATTGCAGGTTTAGGTTGTAACTGAATGGGAATTCTACTGACTTCAGTCAAAGCATTATCAGATTCTATTTCTGACCTGGAGACAAAAATAAACAAGACAATTTTGGAGACTGCTAACATTTATATGATGTGATAATTTTAAAGCTTTTATCTTATCACGTTAAGATAGAAACCCTTTCAGAAAATAGATTGAGGAGACTCTTATAGAAACTTGTCTCATTTTTTAATTTCTCATAAGCTGCTAACACCCACTTTGTCAAAAATTTTGCCTGCAGCCTATGCTATTTGGATTCTATTTTTAGGAATAGAACACCTGTCTTAAAGATGCAGCATCATTATTTTAAGGCATACAGAGCTGTAAAGAAACAACTGTTTTCGATATCATCAGTGTGAGCTGTGTATTGATTAATGAGTTAGATTCACACCAGAGGCAGGTCATTACTTGACATCCTAAAGGATAAAATTCTCATCAAGGACCGGTAACTTGACAGGCCTATCTAAGCTCCTCAGTTTGGTCCTGATTTTTGCCTCCTCTGCTAACATTACAGGGCTGGAGAGATACTAAAATATGCAGGCCACTTTGTTCCAGGTCTGGTTAATTAAAGCTTGTTGCAAAGCAATGTTATTTCTTTCTGGAGCTATGCAGAGACCCAGCGAATACACCTGGACTCCTGCCAGGGTCCAAGTTTCCTGCTTAGCACGTTTCAGCAGCTGTAACTCAAATGAGCTTCCCAGTGAGCTGCCAGCTTCTCATCCTGCCTGTGCATTGCCACTCCTTCAAGAAAACAAGTTGGAGATAGCTGCAACAACAATTCTTGCTATTAAGTCTCAAGAAGGAAAAGACAATTTCACCTGCAGGTTCTGTCAAATTTTAATTAAAACTCCAACACATTCTTTGCCCTTGTGCTGTTTTAGTCCTGCAGTCTTATTTGTGGATGTTATTTTGAGCTGGACTGAATGATAAGCTCACAGTGGCAGCATTTTAGGATGCAAAGAAACAGGAGCTGGTGAGATAGAAGGATATGTGCTGTAGTAACATCTAAGGGTATGAAAAGTCATTCTTCAAAAAATTATGAATAAAGTAAAAGGGAAATGGATTTTGCAGCTACAGCCATTGACCTTCTTTCTCCTTTCTACCTTGCAGTTTAATGAAGTTGGTTATGAATCAGCTGAACACTGTACTAGTGAGTTCTTCCTGCACCATAATTTTTGCTCTTTGCACATTTCTAACTTTCTTCTAAATATTTGGTCCCATATTTTAGGATTTATTTTATTCCTATTATTTTATGGTCTGCATGAATTTATTTTCTTCCTCATAAGAAAAACAGTAAATACTTCTCCTAAGTGCGGTTTGCATTCACTTGTAGGCACAAAACCATTTTAATAGTTTCCTGTGGTACTTGTCTGAAAGGATTACTCAAAAGAATTTAATCTTTACTATGAGCTAGTTAGTCTATTTTAGATGAGTAAACCACAAACATTATAAAGCAATGTGTCAGTACCTTCAAAGTATTTGAAGACAGAGATAGCAAATGGTATTTCTAACCTTTTAACTGCTTTAAAACTTTTACACTTTTAATTAATAGTTTTGCCTCCTACCTTGGTGAACTTCTAGAATTTCTGTGTGTGTACATGGATGCAGGAAGATTTTCTGGGTTTTAGAGACCAAGAAATGCACCCAGAAAGGCTTCCCTCCTCCTCTTTATCAGCTGTTGATGGATTGAAGTCTACCCTGTAGTCTAAGAGATGAGGGAGAAACCTGCCTGTGAAATATGTACCATAAGCTGTAATGGACGGTGTCACTTTGGCTTATTGCTCATCCTTCCGACATATTCAGAAAATCTCTACACTACAGGAAAACCCTCAGCATCCAGTGTTGCTTGGGCAATGTGAAAAAGAATTATAGTCCAAAAGTGAAATCTGTAATTTGCATTTTCTCCATTTAGAGTTCGGATACAAGCAAGGAACATGACCAAGCTGGTCTGAGAACAGACATCCTTCATTTTTTGAGACTGATTCCTTGAAGACAAGAGTAATGTGGATCCTCTCATGACCAAAACTGATGGAAGGTCAGATATCTTAATGAGCAGAAGCCATGACTGTCCTGACATTAACTACAGATATAGTGTGAAAAAGGCTTTTTTAAAATAAACAGAAATTTGAAGCTACAGTTTGACTACAGCACTGATTGATCCTGACATTTGTTTAAACAAAGTGTTCCAGTTAGACCAAGTGAACGAGCCATGATTATTGTTTCATTGTGGTATCATTCCAGACGTCTCCCTTCTTCTTCCATTAATGATGTGAAAACACAACTCCCACAGCACTGCAAGGGCAGGAAGCTTAATGACACCAAGACTGCTTTGGATATTGAGATTGCCAGCTTTGTGTGGCAATATGCAAGGTATTTTGTGTTTTCTTGTCAGCCTCAAAATTTGATCAAGCTTTCCTTTTAATCATCTTCCTTTGTTCCTTGATTGTTGACACTTTGGGAGAGTTTTAACCCCATTTTTTATCAGCAGCTCTATTAGTTTTACATTCTACATTAGGACTTTAGTTTTATGCTCTAAATTTTTAGTTGCTAAGATCTGACGGAGTGCCTTCTTTAATCACATATTACTCTTACAGACTATTAGTTTTACAGTAGCAATAATCCTGGTGAAATTGATTTATTACAGCAGTTATAGCCAATTTCAGGTTTGCTACCGTGTCAGCTGCTGTCAGCATGCCTCTATAACTGTTTAACCAAATCCTTACTTATAAACGATAATTATAAAAGAGAATGTGTTTCAATCTTGATAAAGAGTAACTATATTCTAATATTGTGTTATCTACGTGAGGGCAGTTAGGGTAGTTAAGCAATGTATGATCATTCAAGTGACCTTTATGACTCATCAATGAAATAAGAAGCCAAATGTATTTTTAAAATGACCTGAATAGCTTAATTCTCACCGTGTCCCTCTAGATAGAAATTATGGATTTTCTCCCCCATGACAATCTGTGTGCAGTCTAAGAATCTTTTCCCCATGTTTCTGTAAAATATTGGGCCAGCTGTAGGCAGACATAAAGCACAGAGTAGAATAGCCCAGCTCTCCTAAGACATGAGATTAAAAGCCCCATTTACGTGTACTGGCCATATCTGATGAACTGATAGTATTTTCACAAAAGTGTTAGGAAAAAGGAAAAGCTCATTTTAATCTGTATTACATGCTGTTGTTCCTTTGCTGTGATCACCTGAATACCTCCCTGCTACAAAACTATTGCAAACTCAAGTACTGACAGTGCTTGGTGGTTTCCTATTCTCTGCCCATAGCAAGCAACAATTAAATCTTCTGAGAAAAGAAAGACTTCAGTATAATTATGCTTTTCAATTTGAATATCAAGAACTCATTTCCTTAGCAAGAGGTCTGACTGGATCACCCCTGTGAGGTGTAAACTCTATGGATCTATGAAAAGATCTTACTGTGTCTCCTCCAGCAGCATCAGCTGTCCCATCATAATAGACATGGAAAGGGAGGGGAGGAAGTGTTTGAGAGAAGTACCAACATTTCCTCCTCTCCTTTCACCTTCCACTGTAACACATGACCCAAATGGAGGGAAGTGAGCAGCCATCTATCACAGCTTATGTTTGTGATCTCCCCTCAATTATTTTAGTAATAACTATATTAACATTCGGTGAGCCTGAGAAAAATTATTTTCTTGTTATCCTGCATAGAGACATAATAAAATAGAATTGTCAGCCCAAACAATTTGAAGTCCAATATGACAGAAAGCAGAAGGGGAAAAAGCATTACAACTTCCTCAAGAAGCTGGAGAAATGAAAGAATGAGGACTGGATTTTTAAAGATATTTTGATGTTTATCCATTGAAATATTGGTGGGCTAAATATACACAGGAATGTAAGACCCAGAGCCGTAATTTCTCTAATTACGGTAAATTAATTGCAATTATACTCAGAAATATTGCTAGCAGTTTAGAAAGCTTTTAGGTGAATAAAGTTTAAAGGAAAGAATTGTATTAATGAAATTTAATGAGTCTGTGCACCAGCAGTTTATTGGGTGACCTTCTGCAGGAAGGACTTTAGTGTATAGCTCATTCATGTGAACTTTATAAATGCGAGGCAGCAGAACAGTAAAAATGTGATGAGTCATTCCTTTGTCTCACTTTTGCTAAGCAGAAAAAGGACTCTTAATTATGTGTCACAACAATGGCTCTATGGCCAACATACTTAGAGGGGAAAAAGGCTGGTCTGAACTCTTGTTAAGGGAGATTAATTCAAGCTAAATGAAATTAAAAAGATTATAGATTTCCAAAGCAGTTACAATTAAACCTGACTGTCACCAGATGTCACCAGTTAAAGGGAACACCGAGGGAGTGTGATCAGCTTCATGAGATACAGTGGGGACATTTAATAATAAAACTCACTTATGCATAAATTTTAGACTTCTGCAAGGCTACGCACCAGCTGAGCAGGGTTTTGGTTGTCTGAATGTAATGACTTGACAAAGGATGCTGAAACTGAATCTAGAAACAGAAAAGATACCACCAAGACTAGACTTGCAAATTGAGCTCCTGAAGATGTTCTGTGACTCTCCAGGGGCACCAAAAATCGGTAGATAGTATCCAAATTGTTATTAAAATTCCACAGACGTGTGGAACCTTTTTCATGCAAATGTGTGGAACTGCCCCATCTCTTCAGCCCAACAATCAGCTCAGTGCCAAGGCTGGCAGGGTTCCATAACTCAGCCATTCCCCTACCCAGACCTCCTGAGATCTCTAGACAAGGACACAGGCATCATCTCAGTATGATGAGAGAAAAATCCAGTATGTGCTGGTAAGACTGAGTTTTCTCAGAGAGATCAACCTGCTTTAAAACATAGCCATAAAAAGACAATTCTTGCACAAGAAGTGGAAATCTTTTCTCTTGAGCCCAGATTCACATGAACTAACATACTCTAACAAGACTTCCATGTGGATAGGTGGTATTGTGGATACAGCAAGTTTCAACTCAGATTGTTCACTCAGTTTTAAAGATGCTTGGAAAGAAACAGTTAATCCTTGCTGGAATCTCAGTTCATTTTAGCAAAGTGTGTAGAAAAGAATCTGTGCGGGAAGCAGTTTGCTTCATTTCTGACAAAAAGCTTTCTCTCTTCTGCATATTAATGTTTCAACAGTATGATGGATGTGGGTTCAACACGTGAGCTTGTATCCATCTGCATTTCCTATCAGTCTTTATAAAAGCTCTCAGCTTCTTTAGTTGCTGCTGTTTATATTTTTAGCATACCTTTGTATTTGTGTGCAACAATAACCATGCTAAATAAAGATTTATGCATACAAAAAGTAACTGAAAACAACTCAAGACAAAACCCTTAAGAAATAGAAGTAATAAACAGCTTCTTGATCTTTAAGGCTTTTTGTTGTTGTTGTTGTTGCAAGCATTTAAGCACATCACTTATTTTAATAAGTTCACTGTTTTCACTGTAATTACAGGTGTGAACAGCATCAACCACCTTTATATTAACTGCAGGACTGAGGCTGAAAAGTAGAAACCACATAACTGCTTTAGTATCTACTGTTGTTTTCAGAGGAAAGGTATGGTGTTTGTAGGCATTCGAGGCACATTGTGTGCCCTGGCCAAAAAAATCTTGAGCTACAGTTATGCTTTTGTTGTGTCCAGTTGTCAACATTTTGATGAAATAAAATTGCTGCTGGATGGCATAAATGCATCAGATGTATGTCAACACTAGGCTTTATTTGGTCTCCAGCTAAAGCATGGGAAAATTCTTCTTTTCTACCTCTGTTCCTTTAATATTAGAGACATTTTTAAAATGCTTCTTATCATCACATCTAGCAGATTTCTTCATCAAAAAAGCTGATAATACATTCACCCGTGACAATGTGGGGCTTTCTTTAATGGGAAGGTAATTAAAAAAAAAAGCCACAAATGCATGTGTAGGAGAATTTTGCTGGCTGTGTTCTGTAACAGGGAAATCTGAAGTAGCATATTGCAGTCTGCAAGGGAAAAAAAAGATGAACTCAGGAAATGGGAAGAAGAAACAGGTGCACTGTGCCCCTGCCCCCTTCATCTTTCAATCTAGTACTGAAAAGTCAAAAAAATTCATCAGCTGCAGCCTTCATGCAAGCAGGCAGAAAACAGATATTCTCAGAGTCAGCCAAACCTTAGAGCTTTAGAGATAAGGACCAGTGCATTGAATTAAAACCAGGCTCCAATGGGTAGCCAGTGCACAATTTAGAGACTAGTACAATGTTTTTCGTCTCTGTTCTGGCAGACCACTGCATTTTGAATCAGCCACAGTTTCCAGGCAGCCTGCAAGCTTGGTCCTCACAGGCATCTCTGCCTCCTGTGACAGAGATGCTACTGTCAATCCCAGTATGTAGCCTTGTATCTTAGGAAAAAGGCTGAAGCCTACCCAAGTGGTAAAAGACATCTCCGACTGCAGTTGCTATGGGAATACAGGAGCAAAATTGAATCAAATCACCTTGAAAATTAGACCCCTCCAGAAACAAACAAAAAAAAACCCTCAATTGAAATATCATCCAGTGGTGTTCAATCTCACAATTGTGCTGTTATTTCAGTATCTGAATAACCAACTTTTTCTCAAATATCAGGAAGCAGTGCTAAGGACAGCAGCCAGTATCTTACTGTGAAGATGGCATTCATTGTATTTGTGTGGAAAGTGCAAATAATAGCAGTAAGACTATAAAAGAACAACCAAATGGAATGGGATGAGAAATACTTCTTCTGGGAAAAGGAGTTGTACAGATGTATGTATTCTTCTTCTTGCTTTTGCCTAATTAGCTACCACTGCTCAACACTGCCAATACTAGACTTTGCAACTACCAGGAGTATAGGATTTACTATACTGAAAGTATATGAGGTCTAATCACAATCCTCAAGGGAAAATCCTTTCTTTGGTATTCCAGATTAATTCCATTAACCTACAACTACCTATTGCATATTATCCATTTATGCAGTGTACCTGAGGGAGGAGGCTGTCTAAGGATTTAGTTACTATTCTCCAAGATTTAAGAAAATACTGAGTAACCTGACTACTCCAGGGATTTTTCATGTTCCTGTGTAGGTCTGAACCTAGACTGCTCTACAAGTAACCTGGGTTTAGGTTCTCAGGATAATACAGCGAGATGCTCGAGACCAATAGAGCTGCTGTCCTGGTGTTTAGTGGAATTCAGGATAGTTGCCCATGAGCCCTGAACAACAGAGAGTGAAATAGGTACAATGAAATAAAAGGATTTCCAGAAGCCAGTGTGCTGAGGAAGAAACACTGACATTGCCAGCCAGGGATGCTCAGGAGCAATATGGACAAGTTGTGTCTCTGGAAGGTAGGTGTACATCAACACCAAGCCTGTGGGACATGCTTGTTGTTGCTCAAGCACTATCCACTCAAGTCCTTTCTTGGAAGGAGAGAAGTCCCTTTTCATAAGAATTTTGGATCCTCCCTAGAATGTCCTGTTTTACAAGGATTAACTTATGTCACTAGAAAGCAAGAGACCCTCTTTCAAACCTTCCAAACTTTATGCTAAAATTCAGTCCCAGTCTCACATTGTATTCTGAGACCAGAATATCTCCTGCTCAAGCTAACCCACTTTGTATAAATAACTAACTACTCCAGCAATAGATCACTTCACTGCATATGTTGTCTAGGATATTAACCTAGGGAGACTCAGGTTCCAAGTCACCTTCTTAATGAATCTTGATTGCTTCTTACAAATTGCATCTTTCCACCAAGCGCTCTGGGAGGGAGTATATAAAATCTGGGGAGAGAGCTGAGTTGGTAAAAGAGCCTGTGCTGTCCTCCTCATTAACTATGAAGGGAATCAACAAAATAGTATAGATTTGGGTGGCTATGTAGTATCTGGAGAGCTAATCTCAGGAGTGAGTTCCCATAGCCCTTTACAGGGGCACCTGTGGATACTAGCAGTATTATACCAGCAGAGAGGGAAATTCAGTGCCAGTGAAGAGGAAGCAGAGGTCCTACGGTGCTTGTTGAGGTTTTATTTAGGAAATTCTGCTTCACAAATCATGTTTACTTCCTTAAATCATTGCTGAAATGCAAGCTGATTCCTGGGAGCTTCTAAACTTCCTTGCTCCTGAGCTACCACAGCAAATCTCAGAGTCCTAGTTCCTTGGCAAAGGATGAGAGACAGGGTTGTTTCCAGGAGTGAAGAACATCACAGGGAATCTAAAGCAGTTTTCTGGCCAACAGCATCCAAAAATCAGTATAGCTGTGTTCTTTTAGAGAAATACTCCAACTAATCAGAAAAATTACTTGAATTCCAAAACAGAAATTTGTGCCTGTGGCAAATTTTTTAAAAACCAATGCATTTGGTTTCCAAGTAAGCTCTACTTTTTCTGGTGACAGGATTTCCTGGAAATTGAAATTATGCATTCAAAACAACTGTGCAGGCTGGAGTCCTCCCTTATTTACACTACCAGGAGTGTGTTTTTGCAGCAGAGTTAGTGTCACACACACAGAAGTATTACAACCCACACAGAGCAAGGTAAAGGTTTTGCATTATGCTAGAAGACCTGAGCTCCTAGAGTCAATCAAAGTTTTCAGCTACTGTCATTGTCTCTCAAAGCAACAGCTTTGTCAGTATTTTGAGGGGGAAAAAAAAAATGTTGAGTAGGAAATAAGACAGAAAACCTTGAGTTAAGTTTGTCAGCAGTATTTGTCCTTTCCAATCACAGCCATAGCAGTGTTGTACTTTGAAGCCTTTAAACATTAACCAGGAATAAAGAACATTTTCTGCTGTTTAGGGCACTCATGTTACAGGACCAAGGTCTTTTAGCAGTTGAGAGGATTATCCTGATTCTCTCTTTCATCTTCCTTCGTTTTGCCAGGCACAGTATAATCGCATGCAGGTTCCAGGTCTCAGTAGTGGGTGGATTTCCTTTCCCTTGAGTATTGCACATTCTTGATGTGCTTACACTCAGCTTTTTGTCCTTTTCTGAGTATTATGTACAGATCACATAGCAATTTATGAAAGCAAGAAAATAATTTTGTCCATGACAGCCCTATCCAAAGACTTCCACCAGGAGCAGCAGGAGACAGGACTGCAGACAGGACTGGACACATGGCTGCAATACAGGACTGGGGACAGACAGCTCTGTAGGATAGCTCAGGTAGGAATTGGGGACTCAGGCCTGAGTTGAAATAGGGCTCCACAGCCCATGGTCAGAGGCTATGTGTGGGATTTGCATGTGAGGGTGGTCTGAATCATTAAAGTCTACTGGTGCTTTCAGGTCTCTGACATTGATAATTTACTAAATCAAATAGAGACCAAATTCCACACATTTATTTATGCTCCTGGTTTTGCTTATTACATCTGTCCTACCAGTGGCTTTCCTTTTCTGAGTTTCACATGCCAACTTCTTTTGCAAATACTCACAATGAATCACATTTTTTGATCATTAAATATTTCCACAAGGTCTGCTCCTTTTGAAGGGTCCCAAGTGCTGGAATGCCTCAGTAGGGCCACAGTCTTACAGCTCTAAAATACAGCGCAAAGCAAATAAAAATAAATACAGAAGAAAAAAAAAAAAGTGTTTTGTGAAAACATAATTGATTGTACTCAACTTATGAATTGTAAACTCTATGTAAAGTCCCTACTAGATAATATTGAAAAATCCCACCTATGATCAGGTATAACCCATCCATTCACAAATTGCAAGTAATATCCCTTTGTGTAAAAGCTTTAAATAAACATGTACCTAATGGGATCTCTTCCTGTATACACAACATATTTCAGGTTCATCTAATTAGAAGCCTGAAACTCTTTAAATTATGGTTTTGTGCTTCTAAATTGAAATCCAAATTCTGCCTACAAGAGGCCACAAAAGGTCTGATTAAAAAAAGCCTAAATGAATGATGACTGAAAAATGACAATATAAGGACCTAAACAAAAATGCAAGTAAAAACTGTTCAAGGGCTGTGACTTTTTCCATTATTGCAGTGCATCTTTTCTAAACCAGTTGTAGCTGTTGTCCTTCATGAGCTTACAAAAATAAAACTTCACTTTGATTTGTGTCTCATTCAAGGAAATGATAAGATAAGCTGGTAAACTGTGAAGAGCTCGAAACCTAGTAACATGGCAACCTTCTAAAACTAGGGCACTGGCACAGTTTTCAGGAAGCCAGTGCTGCAACTCGCTTTTCAATAATGTGGGAGTGGTTAGGACAAGAGGGTTAACACTCCCACCATAGCCGTGTAGTTTGGGAGCGGGGAATGCAGGTGTCAGTGATGAAGATAAAACCTCTGGTCTGTAGCCCTATCTGGAATTTTATTGGCAGATACAAAGACAGGCAAAAGACTTTTCTGAAAGTCATAATTCTCAGAAAGTGTGTGACAGTCACTTGGATAGAAGTACATAAATTTGCTGATTAGCACAAGGAAATTCCTACCTTAGTGCAAGTTTAATTGTATGGGGCCAATCTCTTCTCAGTGGTGTCCAGTGATAACAAGGGGCAATGGGCACAAACTAAGGATAAAATTCTTTACTTTGAAGGTGATGGAGCACTGCAACGGGCTACCTGGAGAGGTTGTGGAGTATCCTTCTCTGGAAATATTCAAAACCCACCTGGACATGATACTGTGCAGCCTGATCTAGGTGAGCCTGCTTTAGCAGCTGGGTTGGACTAGATGGTCTCCAGAGGTCCCTTCTAACTCTCACCACTCTGTGATTATGTATTTACTCTCCTGCTGACAGTTATTAGTGGTTATTCCAATAAAAAAAAGAACTCTAGAGCTTCCTAGAAATATAAAATAAAGGTATATTCACAAAACCAGATTAAAATTGCTTATTTAACTTAAGATTTCCTGCTTTCTGGTTTGATAGAAGGTTAAGATTGATTATTCAAAACACTTTCACTGAAACTAATCCACCCACACAGGGTCCATTTGCTAGCATTCCTCATTATTGCGTGTACAAGCTTTTCATGTTGTCAGCTGAAGGCTAAAGGAAAGGAAACAGTTCAGGAGTTTAAGCCTCATTCTGGAAAACCTTGTACCTTTGTCTTTCCCTTTTGGCAGCTAAGACCTTTGTTGTTGTTTTCTTTGTTCTTGTCATTAATGAGGTAATATCTGTGTTAAAAGAGTATTTTCTTGAGATTTCATCAAACCCATGTCTTTTCTCTTGTTTCATTGAGCTAGTAGGTCACCTCTATTTGCAATACGATATCCTGGAGTGATTTTGTGGAACACTTACTAACACAAAAGCAGATGAGGGCAAACATTTATGAAGGGCTAAACTAACCTTGCAAACCCAGTTTAAGAAATTCAGCTTGCTTTAAATTAAAACTTAATGCTTTGAGGTTTACAGTTGTGAAGCTGAGCAATGAGACACAGCATAGTGTTCCTCCCAACCTCCTGTGCTGAATCCATTGTTCTAAAGGAGCCTGCAGATCAAATACAGCCAATTCACCTATCAGCAATATAAATTATTGCAGAAATCATTTAAATCCCTGAGCATCTATGAGGAACTAAACCATGAAGTGTCTGTCTCAAAGATAGCCTTGGATGGAGGACTCCATGTGGCAGAGCTATGTGAGCTGGGCAGAGCCTGGCTGGGCCCGGACCACGCTGGCAGGAGCCCCTCCAGGTCTCCCTCTCTCTCTCCCCTTCTCTCTCTCTTTCTTGATCTTTCTCTCTCTTTCTTCAACCTGCTCACCACTGGCTCACCTGCTCGCCACTCACCTGCTCGCCGCCTCGCTCCTGCTCCACCTCCCACCCCCGCAGCTGAGACAGCTCCAGACTGACGGCACGCCGCAGATCCATGGTGGTAACTGCTCTGACCATTCTCTACTGACCAAACACTTGATTTCTGCCTTTTATTTTCACTCTGTCCTATCGCTACTCTTTTCTACTATTTTCCTCTTTTTGTAATAAAAGCTGTGTTGGGTATACGGCGTCTGACCTTGTCTGTGTCTTAATCTTGCTCTTGGGATCATATCGAAACCTCCCCCGACGTTGGATCAGGACAGCATCATACAGTCATTAGATTCATCACATGAGATATTATCTAAAAAAAAAATTAAAAAACTAATTTCAAATGCAAGAATGCACGTTTCACAAATATTACTCAAAATTTCACTTCTATGTCAGGTGAGTAAGCCGAAATTTCGTTTGCAAAGTGATTGTGGTTTTGAACCTATGCACACAGGCAGTAGCCACCACAGCAGACCCTAGCAGGACTGGAGCATACATGGAACAAAGCAGTCTTCTGCCTGTAAGCCCTCACCACTCTGCAAGGGAAGGGACGCTGCAGGGCTCTGTGTGGTGGAGGGCCAGTTGCCTCAACCTCTCCACAGAGTCCAGATGACAGCTGGCCCCTTTATGGGCCATGCTCAGGCTCCACAAATCTGATCATCTCCGTTCCAGTGCCAGCACTGAAGAAAATTTAATTCTCCTCCACCTCTTTAATCTGCCTATAGTATACATCCTTTGCCGATCATTCACATAGGTATGGGACAGACTCAGAACTAGGCCTGCAAGCATTTAATTTCTCACCCTTCTACCTATTTATAAAGAAGATAAGAGGAGATGTTGCTCTGTAATTTGTAGTTCAAAGACCTCAGAGGTGTTCATGGACATGATAGCAGAACTAACAAGAATGTCAGGTCGCTCTTTGTCACTTAGAATAATAGAATCATAGAATCACTATGGTTGGAAAGGACCTCTAGGATCATCAGGTCCAACCTTCCTCCCAGAATTTCCCTAACCACTAGACTATAGCCTCAAGTGCTCCATCTACTTGTTTTTTGAACAGTTCCAGGGATGATGACTCCACCACATCCCTGGGCAGCCTGGTCTGCTGCCTAACCACTCTCTCAGTGAAGAAATTCTTCCTAATATCCAATCAAAACCTCCCCTGGTGCAGCTTGAGGCCATTTCCTCTCATCCTATCAGTAATTTGTGAGAAGAGACCAATACCAGCCTCATTACAACCTCCTTGTAGGTAGTTGCGTGTTCCCAGATACAACCTGAACACTCACTCTGTCCCTAAGGTCAAGAAAAACAAGAAAATATGGTATCATTCTTGTAACATCATTTTTCTGAACCTATGTTAATCGGTTGTAGAGTGTATTTTCTTCTATGGTTTGGTTTCAGCACAGTTAGCAAGTACATCTCCATCTAGACCTCAGGCAACCTGTACTGAAGGCTTCTGTTTATTACAGGCAGTCCTGAAAAGAGGGCAAAAGTGGAAAATGCACGTGAACTGGCCCAGTGGAACTGAATGGCATATGTATACCTTCAAATTTTTCTTTTTTTTTCCCATGCTGGGGTTTAGGTGGTCAAATGAAGTCTGCTACTTTTACTTAAAACAAAGGCTTTATTTTTACGCCATGCTTTCAAAGTCATTGGCATAGAACTTTTAATCACAAACAACTTGATGGGTTTTGAATTAAAAAAAAAAATCTAGACAACCTCAATCACAGAAAATCATAGTTTTAATGTTGCCATCTCTGTTTGCTAAGTACAGCTCAAAGAACCTTACGAAAATCTATCAAGAATCCCTTCAGAGCCAGAAAAAGCACAAACTATTCCAGCATCTTCCAAAAAGTAATTTTCATGGTGTTCTGAAGTCCCTGAAAATGGGGCTGAAGACTCTGAGTGCTATCTCATCCATGCCTGCATATTGCCACAAAAGTGTCTGAAACACTATAAGCTCTTCAAAATCAAATCTGTTTCCTCATAGTACATAAGAATTTAGAGTTGCTCTTCTTTCCTTTTTTTGCTTCTCTAGATGGTTTAGAGATACTTTTAAAGCCCTCACAATGTCTAAAGGCAGTAAGATCTTTCACCAAAGTTCTTTAGATCATTTGGAGTAATTTCCACATTCTTTACAGAACTCAACAAAGCTATTCATCTCAGAAGAAAAGTAAGAGTATTTAGAACAAGTATATCTTGAAACAACAGCTTCTCCTTGCTGACCCTCTACTGACAGTTCTAGCACACCAGACACTAAAACATAAGTTCCCATGGGCGTGGGTCACTGTGAGATCCTAGATTCTGTTTGTTTTCCAGATGTGTAAGTACAAAATAACAAGGAAAGTTGTCAAGACTTTTCCCTGGTATTTTCTACTTTATTTCATCAGCAAATTCAAAAGAAAGTGATTTTTACATTCTTTTGACCAGAAACAATACTGCTTCTTTCAAGTACTGTATTTAACCAGTGTTCTGTTACCCTCAAACTTATAGCCCTGCATGATTTATGTTTACTCTTATTATCAACAAATCTATTACTATAGGACAGGATCATCAAATATATTTAGTATTCTACTGCAGCAAAGCAGTAAAATCCTATTGATTTCCTAGTGATTCCTAGTGATTTCACTAGGAATAGTTAGCTCAAATCTGTCTGTGATGCAGCACTGCAGGTAGAGAAAGATGGGCCGGTGCTTTTCTGGAGGAGATGTATAATGTGGTTAATACCTGGGAGCTTTTCCAGCTTCAGCAGATTCCCAGTGAGGTGTGGGCTGCAGTTGCAGGGAAAGTAGAAAATAACAGTGGTTGTGAGTGGAGAGAGGCAGTTGTGAAGAGCCAGTTTCTTTGCATCAAAATGCCTTGTTACAGTTCTGTTCACTAGTATTGCTAGAGATGACAACTAGTAAACCCGAGGTCCTGGCCACTGTAAAAGTATTTTCCCCTTCTCCTTTGATCAAGGTTCTTTTATTAATGGGACTGTTCTTGGTGAGAAATTCTATGGACCATTTTTCAAAATCTGGTCTTGGATCACTTGGATCACTGGATCTGATCACATGAAGAGGCAGGTCTTCCATTATACAGTGGAAAGCCCACAGACCAGCCTGTCTTTTGATTCCATGATAGAGTCTTGAGAGAGGCTTTGATATTTTTGCTGGTATAACTGTCTTCAAAGGATACAGTTATCTCCACAGTTGGAGCTTACTGAAATCAATTCTAGCAATCTTATATGAAGATAGTGAGATACGAGCTTGATAAAGCCTACATTCAAAAACGGGGATACATTGCTTTTGGACATTTGAGACAGATGGGCAGATAGACTCAATCTTAAATCCTCACTTACGGGACTCTGATGACTTCCTCTCTTTAGTGGGTGGGTGAGTAAAAGCACATAGCATTTGAACAACAAAGGTACAATGTAAGGAAGTTACAGATCTAGTAATAAAATCCAAAATTCCCAACCCTTAGCAATGCCACTATTTTCTGTATAGGTAAGCCTAGTCAGAGTATCACTGGAATTGGAGAGTAAAGGTTCCCTGGATGTCAAGAAGAAGCAAATGGGAAATACAAGAAATACCATTCCGAGAAGGGCAAATTATCCTAAGAAAGAAGCCATCAGCTAATTAAAACCAATAAACATATTTAAGAAAGTTTTGTATTTTTCAGTTACATGACTTCAAAGTGGATAATATTCTGGTCATCTGTGAAGAAAGAGAATGAGTCTGGTCTGTTCTTTCCACAGGCTGATTTTTCTCTCTATATTACAGTGAACAGTTCTCAAAAGAAGCATTATCAAGTGAAAACAAGAATGGGAAAACTTTTTATAAATTGTTTAATTATGCCAGACCACTGCTCTACCATCATTTTGATAACATGGGTTTTAGAAAACTCCTGACACTGTATAATGTCAGAAAGAACAAGAAAGTGCCTTAGAAGTACTTCCTTGGAAATTTGGAGCACTATGAAGTCTACAGCAAGCCAAAAACGATAAGAGCGGTGTGTGTGTATGTGTGCGTGTCTGCAAGCACACACACTTGTGAGAAAATGCTTTGGTATTCAATCAGTTTCTTCTTCACCTCTCAGAAGCCATTTTCATGGATGAAAACCAGCCACCTAGCCCTGGTACCCCTGACTGTCACAGGCATTATGGACGTTTTTCCCTCAAACTGGTATGCCATGCATTAGGTGATGATTTTCAAAGGTTGTGAAAAGTTTATCAGTGATCCAGGGAGATTCCATGCTTTGTTACAGTGTACAGGATGAAACATTACAGTTATATTATACTGAATGTATTTGAAATTAATGTTGTCTTCCAGTCTGCATTATACACTTACTATACACACAGAATTCATGCAGACACAGATCAAAAATGGTTCTCTAAATGCAGTTTATAAACTACACATTTCCTTAATTTATTTGCTCCATTATTTACTTACTCCATTTTATATTAATGGTGTGGTATCCACTTGACAGCATGAAGTAATAGCTTTCAAAGAGCAACGGCATTTAAAAATGACCACATCACTGATTTGTCAACTTTGCTTTTAAATAAAGACCATTCTGTAGTATTACAGATAGACTGGAAACATGCTTGGACCTAAAACAGCCTACAAGGTAATTATGACAATTCCTACAAACAAAATAGCATGAATGGGAAAATACCTCCTGGCAAAGGGGAAGACTGAAGTAAAATGCAACAGGATAATTCTTTTTTGGTAATGTTACTTTCACCTATTTTCTGTAGTGCTTATAGCAGGACAGACAATCTGCCTGCTTAGGTTTATCTATAGATGTTCCTTGCCTTAGTGTCCAAGCAGGGCCCTACTGCACAGCCTTATTACTGCGTGCTCCTGATAGCACCTGTCTCTGTTAGAGCCTAGCTTCACCATATCAAAAAAGCACTTAAGGATTTAAAAGTTGGGAGTGGAGGTGGGTTATACATGCTCCTTCTGATCTTTTCCTAATTTCCTTTGAAATGAATGTATTAATATTAATTTTTGCTATCCTTGGTGCATATTGCTTTATGAAGTAATTTGCCTTTTATGGATGCCTTTTATGGATTAGCTCTCTTAAAATGTTCAGATTGGCCACTTCTGGCAAATCCAGCACGCTATCTTGAGGATAGTAGTTTTTTAATTCATCCTAAGTTGTTGCACACAGCTTGCTTGATTTCTTGTAGATGAAACTTAATCTTTCTGAACCTCATGCTAAATGTGTTTTTCCCCAACATGCTTGACAGGAGCTATAAATTGCTGTTGGTGCACTTTTATTTTGGCAATTACACTACAGCCAATACAGGCAGAATAAATAGCTACTGTAATATGTCTCACATACATGTGCTGTTGTAGCTCGACAACCCCTTTCTTGACAACAGAACTGAATGCTTGTTTTCTTTTTTATCTATCTGTGCTAAGCTACAATGACCACAGATCCTGTCAGTTTCAGTAAGTGTAAAAATAAAGGTAACAATTATATTTAAATTTTTAGAGTGTATTTGAGCTCATTGTCTTAGTGCTGCTTCGTGTTCTCCTTGGCATTTGTGCCTTCTGTGGGGAAACGGATGTCCTAAAATGAGTCAATACATGTTTTAATCATTCTTGCATACCTGTCTGTCAAAGGCTATTAACACAAGAATGGTATATTACTCCGTTTCCTTCCCAAATCCTGTTTACTTGAAGGAAGAGCAGATTTGCTTTGATTCGTTGGGAAGTTACTGCCACCCTTCTATCCTGACTTTGACTCCCAGACTATGCTTAGACTGCACTAAAACCAGGTGAATATTCTTAAAAGAGGGCATTTTAAAATTGTCTTTCTTCGCAGTTTTAATTATCACATATCATCTCTTAGTCTTATCACTTTATAATTATAGACACATTATCTAATTTATATCAGGGCCTATTTCAAAAGTTGGCTTAATGAATGGAGTTTCCAAGTCTGAACAGTGTTGCAATTGTCATACAACACAAGGAAGTTTTCTTTAGACATTTGAAGTCCAGAAGTAACTGCTACAGCAAGTAGTATTGTGATTCTATCAAATATGCAATAGAATTCCCTTTTACTCTTCTTTATTTTCCTGTATTTCACCTCCAAAACCATGAGGACTCTTAGATGAATTAAAGCACATCTCTTAAAGTCAGCAATAAAAAATACCAAGGGGAAGAGGGCATGTTCTGAGAAAAGCTTCTTACAGAATACTCTGTTCCTCACATTTGGCAATTTCAGGGCAGCCTGTGATGGAAGTCACAGATGGACCATCACAATGAATGGCCCGCCTCTGCTTCATAGATCAGAGAGCTTTTTGCCATCTGTAAGCTTCTTCCTACATAGATATCCAGATATGATTATGTACTCTTACATTTGCTCAGACAGGATCCAGGTGATTACATAGATCAGGCAACTTTTACGTTCTGTTTTGGTTTGCTGTGTTTTGTTTGTTTGTTTGTTTGTTTGTTTTTTAATTTTATTTCCAGGAGGCTGAACTTGCAGCAGATAAAGTACCTTCAGTTAAAACAAAACAAAACAAAAACAGAAAGAGAAAGAAATCTCTTGGGAGCTCCGGACTGTAATTTTTCACTGGACCTTCAGCAGGCTTCCTTTCATTTAAGGTGGTGCCTAACTATTTTGGATCTCTTACCCAATTTCCTTAGGAGCCCTTATGTCCACTTTTTCTCCTATTGTGTGAAAGTATCTGGATTTACTTATCTTTCTCAGGTATTCACTTGGTGTTTACTAGGGCTCATGCTCTTTTAAAAATCAGTAAGGTCTAGCAGGATTTCCCCATAAAATCATAAGTACCATGTGCAGTTTTATGCATGAATGCCTATTAATGAGAGGATAAGGGTGAAGGAAAGAAAGGAATGGGGGACAAATAAAGTTTCTTGTTTTGAAGATTGCTCTAATATGATGTTGCTTTTATATAAAATATGGACATGTGAATCACATCATGATTCAGACTGAGCTGTAGTGTGGGATACTACCACATACCACTAAAAAGAGGAAGTGATTAAGAGATGATAGACAATACACCTGAAAGCTTAAGACATCTCACAAAATTATGGATAAAAAAGAACAGAAAATAATAAAATCCCATGGTTATTAACTATAAAACAAATAAAACTTTCTAAAATTGTTTGTTGAAAACTTAATAACAACAAAGATACTAAGAACAAACCCTTTTTTTCAAACAGATCCAAAGAGGATGACTATGGAGAGTGCAATAACACTAACAGGTGATCATCATGCAGAAGGGTCATAGGACAAACATTATATAAATTCTACACATTTATGCATACTGGAAGATCTGATGACTGATTTTTTTTTTTCCTTTGCACAAGTTGCTCTGAAGGATGCACCTCAGATTTAGTTGTCAAGGGATTTAAAATAATCAATGAAGAGTACAGTGACTAAGCAGTAAAACTGCAAGTCATCTGAGTTGTAAATAACTTCAAAATACAAAACTGAGAGCAGCAAAGGATGCTGCTGCTAATTCTTGCTTTTAAAAGAACGAAATAAGACAATGTCAAAAGCTAGTGGGAACATTTTCTGAGGTAGAAGTGAATTTTTAGATTGCCAGAATGGGCTGAAATTTAAGGGAGCTGGCTGCAGGTACTCAAGCATTTACAGAAAAGGCAGTCGGATGGAGGAACAAGGTCAAGAAAAGCAGACCTAAAATCCAGATGTTGACTATGATGAGAAGTCTCAACACCAAAAAGAAACTGAGACAAGCAGTTCAGAACTTTTTGACTGAAATCTCTTTTGCATCATTGACCAGTAAGAAATTGCTTTCACTGAAATTTCAGATTCAGGATTTTGTTTTATTTAGGTCCTCAAAGATGTGTCCTGGAAGGAAACAATGTGAGGACCCATGGGCTTGAAGCTTTAGACTTATCTGTGAAGGCGCTGGGGAACACAGGAGTTGGCACTGCTTTTGGGGCCACGGCCACTCTCCTGCAGGATTCCTATCACAAAAAGGAGAGTGGGATTAACATTTCTGATTGAGCAAGCCCAAATGCCAAAGAAGCAGACCATGCTGGGAGCCCTCCATCTTTCTGAACACAGAGACTAGATATTTGATAGGATCTCCAAAGCAAGACTCGGTCTGCTACATGTTTCGCTGTTCAATAGTTTATTTTTTTTCCTAAGAACCACAATATTTATCTCAATGCTTAGCCTCCTGAAAAGGGAGAGCTCATGCTATCAAGGAGATATACAGAATCATAAAAATCAAACAAAAATAAATAAATTTGAGAACAAAACTAGGTCTATTTAGCTAAACAAGTCTGAACTGAAAAGACATAATACATGCAAAATAATTCAATTACTTCTTGGCATAGTATGCAGTATTCATCTTTAAAGATAAAAAAACCCACATCTTATTTGATTGCAAGACAAAATGAGTCAGAAAAATATAAAATTAGTCATGACTGAAAGACTCTCTCAGAAAAATTACTTTCATGATAAAAAAACTGTGACATTATCACAATACAATTTTTTAAATATTTACTCATAACATTTATGGAGTGAAAAAGGTAAATGCTGCAAGAAAGCTGTGTTCTTTTGTTTTGCAAAATGAAGAAAAGTTTCTTTCATCTCACTCCTGCTTCGTAAGAAATATAGAGCTGAAATAGCAGGCTGAGAGAGAAAAAACGTTTCACACCATCCTACACAAGCAGCCTTCTATTTTTTTTTATTAATATCAGTGTGTACTGTATGCCAATAACAAGCTACAACACATCTTCTTGGAATTCTTACTAGATTATTTTTTATTAAAGAATACACTCTGTTCACAACATGCATCACAAAATAAACCAGCAAGATCATCCACTATTTTAAAAACATGCAGGAAAAAATGAAGATACATGTGACTTCTTGCTCTCAAGCCACATCCAAAAAAGCTTAACAATCACCAAGGACTTGCCCATTAACTCAGGAGTCTACTTGTTGTCTAACTACACTTTTGGGGACAAATCCAGCTATGAAGGCTTATCAGAAGAGAATGTCAAAACACTTTATTTGATGACTCTCTTAATCTTCAGGCAATCCATCACCTCTCGTGTTTAAGGGCACTTCTACACAGCAGGTACAGAGAGCCATGCTATGTCTGCCTATGCTAATCCCAAACCCCCATTTAAAGGGGACCGTGATGCCACAAATTCTGAGACAGGATGGGGCCAGAAGGAATTGATATAATTTCCTGAATAAACAGAATATTTGTTTTACTGCGCTGTCAACAGCTCCTTTAACAATAGCTCTGCTATATAGAGATAGGAGCACCCCAGTATTCCCTCTTTAGGGGATAAACTTGTCTTCAGAGCTCTGCCAGTGGAAGCAACTGTGTGAGGACTGCCGTATTTGCTTCAGGCATCAGTGAAGATGACCTATTGATCTTTATTTCTGAAAGATGTGTATGTAATTTGTTCTCATGTCAGGTCTATGGGGACAGTAATGTACAGCTCAACAGCAATAAGTAACTGGAAGAGGTACAATCTTCAATTAACATAGCAGTTTAATGCCAGAAAGAGTGCCTTTTCGCTACTACCTATGGAACTTTTATCACTAAAAATGGTGTGAGAAAATCAACTTTGTCACCTCCAGTATTTCCTATTAGCTATTACCCCATCATGATGTGGGCTTCTGCTGTTCCTCTTCGTCTGGTAGTTTGATGCATTGTATAGGGGCCCTCATTGCCCATAAGGCTATAGATTGTACTAGGCAGCCAGGTATGTACAAGGTGAGGCACTATCACTACTAAGACATTGTGTGATCTAACAATAAATTCTTCAGAAAACAAGCTCTGTAAGTATATTTTTAATGGTTTCAGGTGTCTGAAATTCAGTAGTGTCTTATGGTTAGTTAGTGTTCACTTCTAAATGATAGCTTTGCTCATACATTAGAAACGAAAAGAACTGGAAAAACAAATATAAAGAAAAAAGGCATTTTATTTTCTTTAGTACCTTGTGCAAAGCTGTGCATGTTGCAGTGAAGTGTTGTACCTACCAGTCTCCTAAAAAATAAAGTGCAGCACTTGTTGCCTGTGGAAAAAATATCCCACTTCTCTCCAGACCATAATCATCAATGTTCCCTTCAGGTACAAATACTTTAATCAGCCATTTGAAACAAGCAAGAATTGAGCTGATACTTAACAATACAGTTGTGAGTGGCAGGGTATAGATTCTTCCAGAAGAACTCAGTACTTTTCTAAGCATTCCTTCAGGTATTATGATTTGAACAAGAATATCTAAAAATGAAATTCCATCAAGATGGAATTCAGTGGTGAAAACACCACTGATTTTAATGGGGCAAGAATTTCACTATTAATTTTTGGCAGCTTGATATAAAGAGTTTCTCTGTTCAACAGTATGTCCATCTTTTGTATATATGCATATTTGTGGGACTGAAGTTCATTCTGCTAACAGAAAGATTTATAAGGATGCAGCAGCTAATCTGGAAGAGACACTTTTAAAAAACAGACTTCTAACTCTGAAAAAAAAAAATGTATGAAAGTATCATTTCCTACATGTAAGCTTGTCATATCTGGAAACTGTTATTTGTGCAAGCAGATTACACAAATAAACACGTATTTGTCTGCTTTGAGTTCAGATGTCTCTTTGCACATGTAAATGGCCATAAAATATGGTCTTTCAATGCTCAGATTTAAAAAGATGTATTCCAACATTTTTGCCCCAGAGCCTGATCTCACTTATTCCGATATAAATCTCTTCAAGTGCATCTGTTGAATTCTTGTTGCAGTCCTGTTCTCCCCAGATTTGATTTCAGAAGGGGCAAGGAGTTATAACATTTCACATATAAAAGCTATTTTGTAGTAATGGCTTGTGGACTGCCATGAAACTTTGTTCCATTTTATATGATGCTACTGTTTGAATTTCAAGCACCTTATTAGGTAAAATCGGTGAGAGCCTGGGTTTGAGTTTTGGAAACTTCATTATCTTAGTGATGATTTGGCTTTAATACATGTTTTCTAAAGGCAAAGGAAATCAAGGTCGGTCTTTGAAGAAAAAATTAGACAGCACTGTTGCTATATAGTCTACCTACAATTAACACCTTCTTTGATTCTTAAATTATAGCCTTCACCTGCTATTGAATGTATTGGAGTTTTGTAAAAACCCATTTGATTACATATAAATCTGATTACTAGCCAACAGCTAACAGACATACCCTAGATCAGCTGCATGGGTATTCAACTACATCAGATTAACAATAATAGAGAGAACCAACAGAGGAGGTGGTGCAGTCTAAGAATATAGTCAGAAACATGGGACTGCTTGTGCAAAGCTGTGCTGAAGCCTGCACTAACCTTGTCTTGCTGTTGTTATTACCCTTGCCAGTTAAAGGTCTTGGTGCGTAGGCCCTCCTGACTTGCACTAAAACAACTCACTGCATCCATGACCATGTCTGGAGACTTCAGCATAGCCAAAGTTGCTGAAGTGGCTCCAGGTTGGGCAGAACATCATGTATTCTGGTCTAACCTTCACTCACCCCTGCAACTCCTGTGTACATTATTGCCAAGGTAGTTCCTACATGGAGAGGGACAAGAGGTGCCATACAGATGGTTCTCATCTGTTCCTTTGTCTCTGAGCTATGGAGAACACTGAGCTGCCAAGAATGATTTTCTCTTGAAACCTCAGTGCAGAGCTGTGTACAAGTAGCATATGGCCACCACAAACTCAGCTGGAAAATCAGGCTGTTCTTAGAAATACTGATTCAAAGAGAACTATTTGATGGCCTGGTTTCCAGTATTACTATTTGCAAATGTGTCCTTGAATTTTGCTCTTTGTCTAGCATATTGACTGTGGAGCTTCATCACAAAGCTGGTCTAAAGTGTGATACTAAACTTCATGCTAAGATACTTTGATAAGTTATCTTGTCTTTCACTTTGGATGAAAACGAGAAAGTGCAATGACACTGTGACTGTATCTATCGACATGTAAATATTTATACTGTAATATAGTACAGGGCGAGCTGTGGAGAGAAGGGGGAATGGAGGGGAAGTAGAGCTGTGGAAAGAAGAGGGGAATGAAGCCAGCTATCCAAAATATCACATTGCAGATCTCTTCTAAATAGTTTTGTTGATTTGTTTCAACTTTCTGTCATATCTAGTTCAAGTGCTAAATTGACACCTGACCATCTGGCACCAATGCTTGCTCAAAGTTGCTGATTACAGTTCAGACAGAGGCAATGTTTCTATTAGCATGCTGGCATGACTTTCAGACATGAAGCAGTTTTGCCTGTTTCTCTGTATCATGACTGAGTCATGTAAGAGAGGAATACACGTTAGTACTGGAATTTGGGTAAGAAGCGTTGGAAAAAATATTTTTGTAATGTGTTTTGCAAGCAAGGAGAAGAGAAGAGAAGAGAAGAGGAGAGGAGAGGAGAGGAGAGGAGAGGAGAGGAGAGGAGAGGAGAGGAGAGGAGAGAAGAGAAGAGAAGAGAAGAGAAGAGAAGAGAAGAGAAGAGAAGAGAAGAGAAGAGAAGAGAAGAGAAGAGAAGAGAAGAGAAGCAGCTCATCATTTATGAACATGGTAATGAACTGGAGGTGAAAACGCAAAAATGCAAAAATCCCGCACAAAAAAACATAGAAAGACCACCTTGTAGAGTTTTGTAACAGAAATAAAAGAATGCTGTAAATGAACTATGAATGCAAATGTATGCATGAGAGCACTAGAAATGACAGGAAAAAAGGGTTAAGAGCACCACCTATACTGATAATGAAGGACACCGTTCCCAGGACACTGCTCCCAGGAAACCTTTCCAAGAAGCAAAGCTGAGGTGTGTATTTTGTCTGCCAAGATTTGAAGGCCTGGCAATGATAAGACCACAGCACAGATGCCTTGTCAATGGGATGACTGTAGCCGGGTTGCAGCAAATGACATATACTTGTCTTATTAGTACACCGGGAAAACAGACACAGATTTCAAACAGGTAAGAAAGAAGAGATAATGAGACGTGACTTTGCTTGCATTTATAGAGACAGCAAGCAAGTAAGCAAGCAAGATCCTCAAGCAAAGGACTGTCTGATAAGAAATCCTAAAGAGTGTCAAAGATCTGTCCCCAAAGTATTTCACCATTGCAAGTCAAAGAACATCAGAGGTGCAACAAGGACTCAGTAGTCATGTCCCCTGTGCAGGTGTTCCTGGCCAGACCACTTGGGCATACGTGTCCTGGTATTTGTGGGTCTGTGGATGTGAGACTATGAGTGAACGCAATCCGAGACTGACTGAATGCAAGCTGGTAAAATCAGCTTACTTAGAGACACTATAAGTAAGTATTGCCTTCCCCTGCACAAAATTTCACATTTACCTTTGTTACAATACTTCCTTACATACAGCATGGACTTGGTGCTTCTTGCAACTTCAGAATACTGTCTACCATCCCTACATGAAGGACAAAATCAGAAAGGACTAAGTTAAAATTTTTCTATATTTTAGAAAATGGACCGCCGCTGCCTTGGCATTTGATGGCTGCACACAGAACATAAAAGCACAACTCCATGGCCCCTTGCAATTGTTCTGTGGCAACCCTCAAAACATTGACTTGTTTTCCTGAACTAGAATGTTAACTTCATCATCATCATAATATTGACTTTGGGTTTGTTATTTTAATTGGCTTTTTGTACAGCCTGAGAAGACTCCCTTTCAGGGGAATTAAACAACAAATACACAATAATCATTTACGTGTTTTACTGAGCTCTGTGCCAAGTCTTTTAAAACAAAAACCTGCCTGATCTCCTTGTAAGCTATGTGATCAAAAGTCATGACCTTGTGTGACTTAGATTCCAGAAGGGCTGGAGCATAAATCCATTAGAAATGCTCAAACAGAAATGCTGAAGTCACCTGGGCACAGTTTCTGCATGCTGAAGAACTATATGACTGAGTTAAAGTAGACACAACACTCTGTAACTAGGTGTTGTGCCCAACTGTACCTTGAATTCTGGATATTAGATACTTAGATATATAGATATGCTGGCTCTGAGGATAGAACAGTTTAAGCTAAAGAGAAGTGCTTTTGTGTTTACCGGAACAAGAGACAACGATCCCAATGATGCTTCCAGGTCCTGCTATGCAGCTCTATTAGCTTTAGTAGGAACAAATGAGCAACATTTGCCTGACTGCTTCTCATATCAGAAATGGACATCAAAAGCAAGGTTCTCTGCTATTAAACTTCATGGATCCAACTCAATCCACACCAATCTGAACTGATTGGTTAAGTGATATTAGGTGTGAACTGCAGATATGATTGGGGCGATCTTCACTGGTTTAGGCTCTTAAAAGACTATGGTCTTATTCACTTTATATGAAATAGGAACAAGAGAATCATAGAACAATTAAGGTTGGAAAAGACCTCTAAAATCAAGTCCAGACACCAACCCAACACTACCATGACCACTAAACCATGTCCCGAAGTACTGTGTCTACGTGCTTTTTGAACACCTCCAGGGATGTTGACTCCACCACCTCCCTGGGCAGCCTGTTCCACTGCCTCACCACTCTTTCAGGAAAGAAATGCTTCCTAATAGCCAATCTAAACCTCGCCTGGTGCAACTTAAACCCATTTCCTCTCATCCTATTGCTAGTTACTTGGAAGAAGAGACCAACGTCCACTTTGCTACGGCTTCCTTTCAGAGAGTTGTAGAGAGCACTAAGGTCTTCCCTCAGCCTCCTCTTCTCTAGTCTAAACAAGCCAGTTTCCTCAGCTGCTCCTCATAAGACATGTTCCCCAGAACTTTCACCAGCTTCTTTGCCTTTCTCTGGACCTGCTCCAGCACCTCAAGGTATTTCTCATACTGTGGTGCCCAGAACTGAAGCTGTGGCCTCACTAGTGCCAAGTACAAGGGCACTATCACTTCCCTACTCCTGCTGGACACACTAGTTTTGATAGGTGTCAGGATGCCATTGGCCTTCTTGGCCACCTGGGCACACTGCTGTCTCATGTTCAGCTGGCTGTCCACCAGTACCTCCAGATCCTTTTCTGTCAGGCAGCTTTCCAGCCACTCCTCCCCAAGCCTGTAGCGTTGCCTGGGGCTGTTTTGACCCAAGTTCAGTACCCGGCACTCGGCCTTGTAAAACCTCATACAACTGACCTCAGCCCATGGCTCCAGCCTGTCCAGATCCCTCTGCAAAGCCTTCCGACCCTCGAGAAGATCAACACTCCTGCTCAATTTGATGTCTTCTTCAAACTTACTGAGGGTGCACTCCAACCAGACAAGACTGGCCCCAAAACTGAGCCTTGAGGGACACAGCTCGTGACTGGTCACCAGCTAGATTTAACTCTGTTCACCACAACTCTCTGGGCTTGACCATCCAGTCAGTTTTTAACCCAGTGAAGAGTCCACCTGTCTAGGCCATGAGTTGCCAGCTTCTCTAGCAGAATGATGTGGGAGACGGTGTCAAAGGCCTGACTAAAGGCCAGGCAGACAAGGTCCACAGCCTTTCACTCATCCACCAGGCAGATCACCTGGTCAGCATAAATATAGGGATGATACATGCACATTCTCTCCCTTGACCAGGGTCTTTCCTGTCTGATGTCAAAATATGGATGTCTTACAGCAGTGGAAGACATCTCATCTGACCTGATGTTCCTTAGTTCCCTGGTCATATGGCTCTACTTGACAAACCTGTATCACAGGGAAGGACAACTGCATGAGGTGCAGGTCACTTGGTGGGCATCTCTCTGTGTGATGTGACACATACAAGCTTCCAATTATCTACCTGAGGTGGATGTCATGTTGCTTGCTGACAGGACAAAGCCTCAGTATGTGTTTTTGAGCACCACCATAAACCTTCTGTGACCCATCTTGTGCTTACTGAAGTTGAAGTTTTATTTATGATTTTTACCTGATGAAGGAGTGTAACACTTGTCATGAATTACATCCCATCTGATGGAGCAAAACAGACTATATCAAGAGTGGGTCTATCAAGACTATCCTTGATACAGATCCACTGAATTGCAGTATTTATGATGGTAAATAAAGTAACAAGTCTTTATTAGAGTAACAATCTTGACTCAGCCTTTCTAGTAAAAAATTTAATTTTAGTATTGTACTGGTTAACAGACAAATGCTGAAACTTATCTCAGTTACTCTGGTAACAAGTGACTCAGTTTCCATAATAAAAATGCTCACCAGAAGCCAGCTTTTTCTGGACCAGTTGTACCAAAAAGCATTTTTATACTGTCAGAAATTATACTTCTAACTTTAATTCTCATAATATGGATCAGTAAACAAGACCATGTCTCTTGAGCCATAAACCAGTGGCAATCCAAAAGACACTTTTTTTTTCCAATTAAATGTCTCATCTGACAGCACTAACTTCAGAAGAGATATGTCAGGGACTATCAGTTATGGTGAATATAGGTACTACAAGAAGAAGTATCAGTCAAAATAAATAATGAGGTACACAGTAGTTGTGAGGCACGTTTTCCAGTGACCTAGAAGGACCAGTTCAAAGCTTAGGAGCACAAGATGCAATATCTCCTTAGAGACAAACCTCCTTTATCAGATGCAGCCTGTGTCTGGTCACACATGGGGCTCACATGAAGAACTGCAGAGAAAAAGTTCTGGAAGAGAGGCAGAGTTCTGCAGTGCTGTATCCAGACATGGGTGCAATTCACTCACAGATGAAATTATTAATTATCAGTTTTCTTTCATCTGTTTTTGGATTTTGGGTCAGTTCTGAGTCTTCTCTTAAGATCCTCTCTTTGCATACTCACCTTCATTATATCTTTTTGTCTTTGATTATTTTAAACATTTATTTCCATCATGCAGTTGCTTAAGATTTCAAATTTCATTGGATGACAGTAGGTTTCATCTTCTATACTCATATTTCCAGTTATTTCCCTGTGGCAAGAACATTACAGCATTCTCAAATAACTTATTTTTGGGTTAAGCAGCAAACAAACCTTCCCAAGTCCCTTTTTCTCTCTTTCAGTTCAGTTTTTATGATATTGTGAGATGAAAAATTTTAAGTTCACTTCCATTATTTAGATATAATCTCATCTGTCCAAGTCTGTGCCATCAATTTTTACTTCCTAGTTTTTAGCTCTTGGGTCTACCTTGACCACAGCATAAAAGTTTTCTTTTTGTTTGTTTTAGGAATTGATGTCTGTCACCCGGAATGAACAATCAGCCATAAAATGCCATCAGAAGTTTGCCACCCTAGCACCTCTCCTTTCCAAGCACAAAGCAGGTTGGTCTTACTGAGTGAAGGCACAATTAACTCCCCTCTCTTTGATTTTAGCTTGCAAAGGGCAGCATCTGCTGAAATCACAAGCCAGCATACACATTGCCCAGTGTTTTCAACAACAGAGGACAGCATCTGGCTCTGCAGCATATTAACTATCCAAAAGTCTGACCCAAACAAATTTCTGCCCCACCACACCTATTTTTTGGAATGTAGTTGACAGAGTGTTTGAGAACACTCTTTATATCACACACTTCTTTCCACTTGTCAAAAGGCAACTGGATTGCATATGACAAAGGAGATTTCTTCCCACAGATGCAGTATTTGGGACCATATGACTGGCTTTTGCAGCTCCATGGAAAGTATACCTCTCAGTCCTTTACAACCCTGTTACACATTTTGGGTGATCGCCCGTCCCAGAGCCATCAGTGATAATCCACTGTTCCCACAACAACGCAGCTGTCTTCAGCCTGACCTAGGGGCCATATTTATTAGCAGACAAAGCTTACTTGTAGAAATGGATCCAGTCTATCATTGTAGAAAGTCACCCTTCCTATAATAACTTTGGCAACTAAGTTACAGAAAGGTAAAAGATCATTAGATCTGGTTTTAATGGCTACCTAAAAAATTTAAGTCCACTTTCATGTCTTCTTTAATATTTCTTTCTCAGGCATCCATCAGCTACAAGACAGAAGGTGAGACTAAGGAAGTGTTCTCCCTAACAGCAAAATTCCTCTGGTTATGGATGGAATCAAAGGAGTAGTTAATGAATGCAAACTAACAGTAGAGACTTGACATTTCACTCTCTTTTTAACATCAACTAAAATGTGAATATTGTTTTATTTGGTTTGTCTTAGGTAGTAACATTTGTAAATGCAGAGTCTGTCATCTTTTAATTGCTTCTTTTTACTAAGAAAGCAAACTTTATTCAGTATAAACACTGGAGGGAGGTTTTTGCATTCTCCTAGGGGCTGAATCTCATCATTTCTCTTGTGCTTGTTATGGCCCTAAGACAAACCATTTTTTTATTCACCCAGTTGGGCATAGTTTTACACACCATCTAACTCAGGACACAGTAACTGCATGTCCTACTATCACAAAAAAAAAAAAAAAAAAAAATCAGCTTGTACTGGAGTTTATAGGATTAAAAATGGTACTAATTGTACTAAATGATAAAACTTGAAGTGGGAGCTTTTAACTGAACAGCAACTGCACCAGTGCATTGTAAATGCTAGAGAACGTTATTACAGATCTCAAGAGCTGCTCTGTCTCTGCTTGCTGTTCTCACTGAGCAATGAATACCAAGTGTCCTAACTGAGTTATTTTGTTTTCTTGACTCCTTAAACAGGTCAGAGAAAGGTACCAACTGAAGGACTGAACCTCTGTTTTCCAACAAGTGCTGAGGTTAAAAGCTATTAATTTCAAAGTGCTGTACTTGGAAAACTCAACAATGATAATCACACTCTGGAAACATTCTCCTAGAGGTGTAATGCAAGTCTTTTATCTCCGTTTGTCATTCCTGGAGAATATAAGTATCTTACTTTAAATATGCTAATGCATACAGTGAGAGCATTGTGAAATAATCATTTATTATTTTAACCCTGCTTCCTCTTAATCATCAGTTCAAAGATTCTTTCAGACTGACCTTTTCAAATGTCAGCATCCAAAGCAAAGTGTAAGGGGTGTCTTAATGCATCGCTGGTCTTAATATGCATAAAAATCCTGACCCAAAGTCCTTTGAAACCCATTAGAAGTTTCCCCTTGACTTAATAGCTTTAGGTCAGGTCAGTAATTACTAGAGCTGAGGCTAACTCAGGATCTTACATCTAAGCACAGACCATCTTCTAAGAATATCATGTCCAGAGGTGCTGCTAAACTAGGAACTCAGCATCATCTTGAATATTTACATTCTGTAAGGGGATAATAATTATAAAATAATTCAAACAGTAAAAGAGAAGAAATGCATCAATCTAGAGGGAGGGTTGAGGTGAAGGTGCTAGTCAGGATCTGAGACTGCACAGAATGGTGAAGAGGATTCAAAGGAGTTTGCAGGAAGGAACAATATGCAGACTTCTGGTGTTATTTTCTTTTTTCCCCATACCCTAGAGACAAAGGGCTTTCTGGCTCTTCAAAGTCTCGAGTAAGTCTCTCAGTGCAAAGAAAAATGCTGCATTTTCACAGGCTAAAGCTGGACTTGTAATTATTCCCAGAAAGAAAAATTACCTACAAGAAAATGACATACAAAGAATTGCAGAGAGAAAATGGGGTGATTTTTCCCCTTATTATATTAATTTTGAGATTGAGGACAGCAAAAATAAGCTCAGCACTCAAAACTCTTGTCAGCTTTTGTCTTTTAACAGCTCTGCTGATCCTGTGTGTTGAAGCAGAGATATAAAAGCAACCCACTGCCAAGTTTCACATCAGATACATGTTTTTCATCTCCCTCGTGAAAAATCTGGCTGTCTTAGACCTACTGAATAGCTGAAGATGACAGCAATTCAAGCAATAAGGCAATTCCAGTAATTGATATGTACAATTCCAAGTACAATAAGTGAACAGCAAGTTTGTGCTGCATCCAAATTTGCAAGTACAATCAGATTATGAAAGTGAACACTACTGAACAATGGAGCCCTGCACAGCTGCAGAGACAGCATGGGTAACTGACTGAGATCCAAGCAATGGCGCACACAATACTGCCCTATTGCTATAGCACAAGGCATAGCAGGAAGTCAACACAGCACTGGAAATAAAATTCTGGTGACCACTTCGTCAGACACCTCAAAAAATTTTCAGATGGCATAGTTACATAAACAACAATGATAATGGCAGGATGGTGCAAATGAAATAAAGGTCACATTCAGTTGTACAAGTGATTATTAGAGCCTTGATAGGGGGTCCTTCTACTAAGTGTTATTTTGGTTTGTGGCTATTTCAACATGATTAATCCATCTGATATAGGCAAACTTCTGGAAAACAAAAAAGCAACCTATTGTTCCCAAAAAGTAATTTTTTTGGTCTACCTTGGGAAGTTTTGCCTGGTTTTTGAATCCAAGCAATTGCAGGATGCCCAAAATAAAGAATAACTCTCCCAAATGGTTCATATACCTCAGCAAACCCTAAATACAAATCTTTCCTCATCACAAGATTGCAGTCCAATATCTCTTTGATCCAGCTTGCATTACAAAACTGTTGTTTTGTTGTAGTGTTTTGCAGGTTCTTTTCCCCCCACAGTTCTATTTCTAGCCCATTTTAAATGTCAACAAAATAGAAGTATTTTTAAAAATTGGTTTTGGTTAGACATAAAATAGCACTTGCTCTGTAGTTGCTCACATTTTTCAAAATGCTTTGACATGGAAAAATGGTTATTTTTTCATGTGCTAAATTGATCCTAAAATGTTAGCTACAATAGATCCAGTGCAGAAAATGTGATTATTGAAAAGGCTGGAAGGTATTTTAGGGGTAAAGGTGCATTTCAAAGACATTTTATATTAGTGTGAAAAGTTTTTTAGGCATTATATTGTCTCTGTTTGTCTATGGTAAAGTGTCACTGATTTTTCCTTCTGAGATACTAATCTCATAGCAACTACTAAATAGACACAGGACAAAGGCAGCTTTCTAAAATTCTGTTTACAAGGATTAAACATTAAATACATAAAGACAAAAGGTTATATTCTCAAAATTAAACTTTTAAAAAAGTTTTTAAAGAAAACCATTACCTCCAAGCAGGGGTCTTCAGCAAGCAAAGATGGGGCTACACCTCACAGCTCTGTGTAGCTTAGGGTACCTGAACTTGTTCAGTACCCAGAGGAAAACCAGTGGCATCAGCACAGAGCCCAAGATGGCTAAACTGGTGCGAAAATCTGTCTCGGTTATACTGTACCATGCTACAGACCCAGACTGAAATACTGCCAAAGGATGCAGAACAGGTTTTTGTTTAGTTCTTCATTTGACCACAAAGAGGATCCAGGAAGGAAGGGAGACATATGACACAATAGCTAGTACCTTTATTATTTTTATCTCAACAAGCATTTGTTTGCAGATGAGCAATGGGCTGAAGTGGAACCTACTTTAAAAGAGAGTGCACCGCCAAGGTAAAACTGCCTGGCTGAAAGGAGAGTGAAGAGCAATGCTATCTTGTCTCCTGCACTGGTGATCAGCTTGAGAATCTTGATTCCCTTTTGCAGAAACCTGTGGAAAACAGCGTGATACAGGCTGAGAAGAACATGCCACCATGCTGTCGAGCCTTGTAGAGTGATTGTGAGAAAGTCTCTTCAGTAGTAGCTTTGTGCTTTGGAAATGGATGCTCATCATCTCTTCTATATGTATAGCCTGCAAGGTTCAGGCAGAGGTAACTTCCAGAGAAGTTCTGAAAGCCTAAGAAGTTTGGATCCAGACTCCACTGATTTCTTTTGAAAATACTGTCATAAACCACCGAGTGTTCAATAGTATCCTTGGTACCGGGCAGTGAGATGGAGTCACAGTCTGGACTAGTCAGAGGTCTGGAGGAAGGACAGAAGAGCTTTGCTCACTGAGTACAATGGGATGGACCTGCTCTCTGAAGAGGTTGTAAGGGTCTACAGCATGGCTGCAGTGAAATGCCGATTGGAATGTCTTTTCCAGGACAGTCCTCAGGAGCTACCTTGTAGAACAACAGAGATGTGAACAACATGAGTTGTCTTTCCATACTGTCCTTTGAAAATAAACCTGAGACAGAGTGCCTGCTGCATTGTGTTTACCTAGCCAGGTCCTGTAACCGAGTTTTCTGTTTGTAGTTAAACAGTTCTAGCTGAATAATAGATCAAAGAAATAAACCAAAGTTTGGTTCCACTTTCTTTTTGCCTCTCCCAGCCTTATTCCTCCATTGTCTGTTTCATTTAGGGCTATCACTGATGTCTCAGACACCTTAACAAAGCCTCAGAAACTTGGAGTTCATGTATCTGCTTCTTTGTTTTTCTATACCATCTGTTGCTCACTTGTCTATTAAACACCCTACAGAACATAAAGCCACACAGAATAACATTAAAAAACAGATTAGGGGACAAGTAGAACAGTTTTTCAACAGAGAAAACTTTCAAGATGACAGAAGAGCAACCTGCAAAGTGTTTAACCTGTTCTTGCACTCCTGCTCATTTGTACTAGTTTTATACTTAGTCCACATCTGTAATACCAAAGTGAGTGCTTGTGTTTCAGCCTGTCCTCTCTGTCAGAGCAGCAACTCACCAGTTAGCATTATTCTCTTATGAGACAACTGAAGGTTGGCTCATGTTGTGGTTTATCCTCAGCTGGCAGCTAAACATCAGCAGCCGATGGCCCCTGCCACATGTTACAGGAGGAGAACTGGGAGGAAGAAAGAAATAAAAAGCCTGTGGGTTCAGATAAGGACAGTTTAATAGAACACCACAAAGAGAGCAGAGACTACAATAACAATAATACCAGCGAAATAATATATAAAGCAAGCGATAATTAACCCCTTACCCAAGACACAGCTCTCCCTGCTCTGGCCACCAGCTCAGCAGGCCAGCCCCTCCCCTTATATAGAGGGCATGACATCAGTACAATATCAAATACCCCACTGGCTGCTTCAGTTGTTTATCCCAGCTGTGGCCCCACCCCACTGCAGGTGCTTGTGAACACCAACCCTATCCTGGCTGAACCTGGGACAGCTGAGAACACATCCTTTAGAACCTGTAGAATTTCTCTACACTGTGGTAAGAACAAAGAGATATACAGAAATAGATGAAGCCTCAAGGAAATTATTCCAACATCAAATATTTCAAAATTTAAGAAAGTGTAGAGATCTTGGCCAGGTGCATGACATCGAAAAATCTGACTTACAAGAGAATTTAAAATAAATGACAGCATCACTGCTCTCCAGAGTCAGGGAGTACACAGTTCTCTGTGATTTTAACATCTAACTAGTATCAAAAGATGTAAAAGTGAAAAACAAAGTAAACCACACACACAAAAAAATATCCATTCTGGTCTTAAAATGGAGGATTGACACTTCCATAAAACAAAGCTTTGAGGGATTTAAAGATACATATAGTGTAAAGGTAGAAGTATATAAATGAAAACCATAGATTTAAGATACTAGCTATAAGCAAGAACCTCCAAAGAAAATTCACTGATGTTTCTCATATTAAGTCTGTATGTAACACAATTAAAAATGCCCATCCCACAGGCAATTTGCTTCTCAGCACTTCTTGCTAGTGTTTTACCAAGCTCAGTGGTGTAGCAGGATTTCTTCATGTCAGGTTCCAGAAGGACTTTCTATTTTGGGTTAAGCACACTGAAAAATTCCCTTTTCTGCTGATCACAGAAGTTCATCTTGCCTCCTGCTGTTTTGGTACTCATAATTTGTCTACATTTTATGTCCCTACTAGACACACTACTGAGGTGTGTATGAGTTCCTTTGCCCTTGAAGTTGTTTGAGGACATTCTGTCACTCCTGTTCTGTATTGTTTCCCCTGCATTGCTTGGCTGCCCAAACTCTAGTAATTCAAATTATTTTAGGTAGTTTCTAAGTAAACCCCCTATTTTGGCTCTTCTGTTGTTAGCATGGTACAGTCATATCCTCCTCCTGTCTCGTTTACCTTTCTTTCTCCGCATGACCTGTTCATGTTAATTCAGGAATTCATATAATTCATATTAAAGCAGTAAAGGGACATGGAGTGTCTCAGCACTGTGTGAGGAAAGGGATTTCCCTCACAGATGTATTGCTGGGTGGATGTCCTATGGTGATTCTTCAGATTCTTACATGACTCCTAATTCCAGATGATTAAGTCTGTTTTCCCACATCTTTCTCTCTAGAGTATCTTGTCTTCTTACCAAGCTACTCCAGAGACACAGATCTCCTCGGTGCTTTCCAGCTCACCTGGGACTCTTCTGACTTCCCAAAAGCACTTCACCTCTCTCAAATCTGATTTCTGAGTTTCCCAAGAGCAGTCACCACTTTTCATGTATACTTCTTTCACCAATACCCCAAGTCCTTAGCTGTTTTGCTGTCTTCTGATGAAAGAGCCCGACTCTTCCAGAAAATCTGCCCTAGATCACTTTAGCAGCTCTGAAATTCTCGACCTGTCACAACCCTTAGACCCATTTTTATGTCCCAGCTCACCTTTCAACTTAGTCTGAAACAAGCCTGCGAGTCTACTCTCCTACAGTTTCCCTTTCTCCACCTGCTGCTTTGCCCATACATTGTTGTTGGATTTCTGATTTCACACATTGCATTTTTCTGTTAGCAACTCATATCTGCTGCCATTTCTGTTACCGGCTGCCAGCCCCGCTGCTCCAGTTCTGGCTTCCTCAGACCAGCAAAGCTTCATGTAGACAGTAAAAGCCCACAATCAACATTTACCACAGTGTCGATGAGGACTTTGAGCTAAAAAAATAACACTTTACACACAGTAAATACATTTTTGAAGGGATGTAATGTATAAAGGTGAAAGACTTGCACCCTTTACCACTCCACTTAAAACATCATGAGCCTTGGCAGCTGCACCCAGAGCAGTGCAACTACCCCAACTTTCAGTTCAATCTTCTTGGCTGAGGGACATTCAACATATTATGAGGGCACAGTGAGAGATGCACAGCGAAGTGTATCACAGCACAGTGTGATGCAGTGTTTATTTGAACACTTGGGCCTTCCTCTTGTAATTACCACTAACTGAGAGTTAATCAGCCACCAGATCCAATTCCAACTGTCCCAGTTATCCACAGAGTAGCCTCAGAGGTGTCCCAATTAAACACAATGTAAAGATTACAAAATATGTGCATAAGCTTGGCTCCTAGTGAGACCTCTTGATTAAAAAGACATTGTTATTCCACACCTCTGCTAATTAGCACTGACAGTACCTCTGATTTCAGAAGAATTTGATTGTTTCCAGCACATTCTCACACTGACAACTGATGCAGTCCTGTACACTGGTCCAAGTGTTGATCTGAAGAACAATACTGTGAAATGACCTCATGTCACCTCTGATCGTTTTGCTAGGAAAGATTTTAGAGCATAAATATTTAACATAGCTAGAAGCTCTCATATCAAAGGAATGTAACTATATAGCTATAGATAGAAGAAATTTTGATTCTGCAGTTTACATATTATTCACTTCCTTATCGCTCTGGTTCTGTATATCCTGCTCCAGAGTTACAGTTCAAAATTTACCATGTTCTTTTAATTAAAATGTGTAACCTACTTCATAATTACACAAAATTAAAAGAAACCAATATCTATTGTTTGTTATGGCCATACTTAGACTCCACTAAACAGAAAGAATCAAATGGCACAGATTACATCTATAGGTTATTTAATCATAATATAATCAGAACAACTGAACACTGTGTTCCTGAACTACAAGTCCATAGTCCATTACTTAATCATGTTTTTTAACACATTAAAAAACCCCTTAATTTCAGGTGTAAAAGAAATCATTCCACTGTCTTATATACAGAGCATTATCCACAAAGAATCCAGGAAGTAATACACAGCAAATTATTTTATTTCTGTCTTTCCTGTAAACTCCATTTACAGTTCAGCCTTACTGAAATAAGCACAGAGCATGCAGCAGCAACAAATATTAAGATATATATATTGTTGGGAATATTTAAAAACTCTTTTGAAGGATTGTTTCCAATGTAAAGTCCATGATGGAGCCATCTGACTATATAGTGACTATATATATAGTTTTTCATCTTGTGCAGTTTTCTAGTTGCAGAATGTATACATAATTTCTTCCTTAGCATAAAAATACACGCAGAGCATGGTTTGAGTTTTCCTCTGCCTTTAGCTAAAGGTGAACAAATCTAGGTGAACTGGAGTTGTACTTGGTGTAATAATTCAGCATTCCTGCAATATAATCCTCTAGGTGCTAACGTTGCCTTTAAAACACCGAGTGGGACATGAGCTTTGTGAAACACTTTTGGCAATAACATCTTACCTAGACTGGCTGCTGGCACTGAGCAGCACCAGTCTTCTATATTACACCTCACCAAGCCTTTTCATAGCAGGAAACTCTGCTGTTATACCTGAGTTTGACCCACAGTGTGTGGAAATCTGATAAGGCATACTATGCTGTTCCAGCATCCAATACTAAATATTCACAACCACTCTGAACCATTTAACATACCCAAATAACAGGGTTCTTTATGAGAAACATTCTTTTCTCCTTGTTGTGACTCAAAAGATGTAAAAAACTGAAAGCTGCCAAGCAACCACAGAACTGTGCTTTAAAATGCATTTAAAATTGCACTCTTTCTTGTAACTGCATCTTGCCTGAGAATGAACTTTAAAGACCGAATTCCATGGGTGTTCCTAGTTGTCGTTTGTTCTTTAGGTACCTGAGATCATTTTCCATATTAAGCATTTTGGAGGGAAAAAGATGAGACTTTCCTAAAGTTTTTTAGTCACAGGGGTTTTTATCAACCATAATGAGCTCTTAAAGTAAAAAAAATAAAAGGAGAGTCCAATATAGTTTTTAGAGAATTATGTGGCTTTTACTTGAAGTTTATGATGAACCAACTAGCTGTGTAGTACCAGTAAACGCAGATGGACTTCATTCAGGCCAAGCAAAATTTTACAATCTTCAGCCTCTGATTACTTTGTTAAAATACTGACAGCCACGCAATCTACTCTGCAATCATTTTGTGAACAATGTGCTATTTATATGGCAAAACATCTTAGTATTTTTTTGCACATTTCCGAGACTTCAGATAATGGGGTTTTCCTCACACTTTGACCTAGGAATAGTGGCCCATTTCTAAATTTGTGCAATCTAGAGAGGATGCAAATCACTGTGACTCCCTCAGACTACATGTGATGCTATAAGAAAGCTGCAGCAACAAAAAAAGCTCTCCATCTCCTTCCAATAAACGTAAAAGAAAGCAAGATTAGCCCAGAAGTACATACCTTCATTGCAGATGTCCATACTTAGATAATATGAATTCTATTTAACCACAAAGGAAAGAATCATAGAATCATAGAATC
>NW_008626560.1:0-202 GCF_000691845.1 Merops nubicus
ATTGGAACTACGGATCTGGTTTTGTGTGTTCAGATTAGGTAATTGGTTTTACATTTAATATGGGAGGCATCCTGGGAAAATTGCCTATGGAGTGTGTTTTAAAGCACTGGACACAGGTTGCCAGACCCTTGGGTGGGGTCACAATGAGAGAGAATTTGATCACATAATGTTATAATTGGTGGCTAAGTTAAAACCATGATTA
>NW_008626560.1:612-1266 GCF_000691845.1 Merops nubicus
GAGAGGCCCATGTAGCATTCACCTTGCACAGAGGAACAGCCACTGCTGGACCATATCTTAGAGGGTAGATCGAAAATACACCCTCACCACGCTCATATATTGTTACCGAGGCCAATAGTCAATGTATGAATTGTTTGGTTTATTTAGAGTCAACATCAATTGGGGATTAAAGGTTCAAGGAAAGCAGTCCAAATATGTTATATTAAGAAACTCAGAGGGGTAGAATTAGTGGAGGAAAATGGGGGGAACTAAGCCCGACTGGAAGGTCAAGAGTCCGGGATAGAAAGGGCCACGGTCTCTGGGGGCACACGTGTGGATACATGCGCTCAGATTACCGGTCTGTAGTCCGACAAAATGGCAGTAGCAGGAATTTTCAGTGGATGATGGAAAATGTAGTCTGTGACAACAAAATGGTGGCACTGGAAGTTCTGGTCAGAGGTTCTCTGGGAAATGTAGTCCAATGGCAGTCACGTAGTCACGAAGCAATGACACAGACGGCTGTAGCGACAAAATGGCGGCAGCCGGAACTGCAGCAAACAGCTACTTTAGCCAAGACATACCGGCTAAACGGCGCAAATGGCGGCTCAGCGGCACCCTGTCAGTGGTTGCATCCGATGAGGGCAGTGCCGAATTTGGCGAGTGGACAGCAGCAGC
>NW_008626560.1:1371-1645 GCF_000691845.1 Merops nubicus
CCCCCCCCTCATGTCTTACCGTGCAGTGTGGCTGGAGCAGTCCCCTAGACCAGTGACTTAGAGTGGTCCCGCGGTGAAGAAGAAGAGAAAGAGGAAGTTCGCACCCAGCCGGCGCCCTATATAGCCTTCTGGGTGCAACCCAGCCAATCAAAGCTATTTTTGAATATAAACAATTTTAAGCTCCGATGTTCCAGACCCTCCTCCGAAAATATTCTGAGAGTTCCACATTTGACCAGCAGAGGACACTCTGTGCCCATGTTGCAGGCTCAAAAGG
>NW_008626561.1:0-480 GCF_000691845.1 Merops nubicus
GAGTCCACGGGCATATCCTGGTGGGGTTTCTCTAAGTTGCTGGGGGACACAGCCCCCCTTTTTCTCCTAATTTTCCGGCTGCATATGTCCCCATTGGCTGAGGTACTAGGAGAGTACAGACTTCTCAATATGCCTACTACGTACTCCCCTTTACATGTGCCCCCCCTCACATCCCCTTCACATCATGCATTGCATATCTCATTAACTTCATTTCATGCCTCCCCTGAGAGGAGAAGTTACTATGCATAAGTAAGCGTCCCTACTGGTTCCTAAAGTTCAAAAGTTTAGGCTATCCAAACTTCTTGAGGTATGTAGCTGGTACAGTTCAGTTTCAGTCAAGTTCTCAGGTTCTACCAATCTCCTGTTTAGTTCTTTCTGATAAGCTCCCAGACTCTTCTTAGCTTCTTGTTTGATTCCTCTATATGCAAAGTGAGCAACTTATCACTTTGAGGTACCAGTAACTGCAAACACAAACATTCC
>NW_008626562.1:0-10684 GCF_000691845.1 Merops nubicus
TTTTTTTTTTAAATTGGGCTTTTTTTCCCCAAAACAAGTGGAATAACTGTGTGCATGTTACTTCTTCTGCTATTGTAACTCTAATTAATAAAATAAAGGATAAATTAAGGGCTTTGATTCCCAAATGTGTAACAATTAATGCCTTTTTCATGGTTAATCTATTCAGGAAGATTTACTGACAATCCACACAAGAGTTCAGCAACTTGGAATGAAGAGGAACAACTTTGATAGACATAAACAAGGGAAATCAAAGCATAGGAAGTAGAAGGGGAAAATTGATGCAGATCATATTTTCAGCTACTAGGAAGCAGCTGAGTTTTTAGAGCATAAAGAAAAGAAATTTCAAGAGAGTGGAAAGAAGAGTTCAGAACGTGAATGGTTCCACCACAGTGACTAACCCATTCTGCATGTTGATCAGCTCCAGGCAGAAGGATCAAGTCCTCTGCTGGTAAATAGTGTCTTTGTATGAGAATAACCCCGTTTCTTTTTTCCCTCAGTAAATGTATGATGGGTCAGTGGAACTGCAAGGACTTGCCCTGCCCTGGGAGGTGTTCACTGGAAGGAGGCTCCTTTGTCACCACGTTTGACTCTAGATCGTACAGGTTCCACGGGGTTTGCACTTATGTTCTGATGAAGGTAACTACCTGCAGCCTAGAAACACACAATACCAAAGGAATGCACTCCAGCCTCTCTTTGCTTTCCTGTTGGAACACAAACTGAGGTCTTCCTATGATGTACATTTGTTCTACAACTCATTGTTTTTCTGACACTGTGTCCAGTTCTGCACTTGAATTCTGGATCCAGTTCTGGTCTCCCCACCATCAAAGGGACAGAGATCTGTTGGAATGAGTCCAGAGGAGGCCACAAAGATGATCCAGGGGCTGGAGTATCTCTGCTCTGAGGATGGGCTCAGAGCACTGGGACAAGAGAAGATTTTTGGGGGACCTTAGAACTGCCTCCAGTACCTGAAGGGAACCTGCAGGAAGGCTGGAGAGGGACTTGGCACAAGAGGGCCCAGCAACAGGACAAGGGGAAATGGTTTAAACTGGAGGAGAGCAGGTTTAGACTGGATCTGAGGAAGAAGTTCTTCAGTCTGAGGGTGGCCAGACTCTGGACTAGGTTGCCCAGAGAGCTGTGGATGCCCCTCCCTGGAGGGGTTCAGGGCCAGGTTGGATTGTCCTTGAGCAACCTGGTCTAGCTGAGAGGTGTCCCTGCCCATGGCAGGGGGTTGGATGAGATGATCTCCAGGGTCCCTTCCAACCTCAGCCATTCTAGGATTCTGTGACCCAGCTTTCCCTTTTCACTGTTTCCCCCCAGAGTTCCAGCCTGCCACACAACGGAACCCTGATGGCTGTTTATGAAAAGTCTGGTTATTCCCATTCTGAGACATCACTCAGTGCTGTGATTTACCTGTCCACAAAGGTAAGTGTTCCCTCCACAGGTTCTAGCCAGCACTGCAGTAACCAGATCAGCAAACACCTGAAGTCATTGCTAGTAGCCTGAGCTGAAAAACTCTGTGGGAATAGCTCCTGAAGTGAGTTTATGCATACACAGGACACATCTCAGCTGCCACATCAGCTCAGCATGTTAGAGCATTTCCAAAGTGAAAACTGAAAGTAGTATGGAATAACATGTGAGGAAAAGCTTGAATGAGTCTTTTCCTGACAAGACATTTACTGAAGTTAAAGAACATATAAATACCAAGAGCATGGATAATTAATTCTGATTCCATGTCCATTTCTTACAGGACAAAATTGTGATTTCTCAGAATGAACTCCTTACTGATGAAGATGAGCTCAAGCGACTTCCTTACAGATCAGGTAAAGAAAAGGGGATATATGTAAAATCCAAACTACATTAAATGTCTGGTTTACACAAGCCAGCATCTTTTCTCACCCAATTTCCAACAGCAGAGGTTTTGGAGGAAGGTTAAAATCTTGCCAGTTTAATCTCTCCTTCTGTGTGTGGAAGGAGAAGACTTGTTGGGCAGATGCTGGAGCATTTCCTATGTACTAAAATCATTACTTTGCAACATCCAATGCATCAAACTCTATTTCCCAATCTCCTTGCTCTTTTAGGAGACATCACTATTTTCAGACAGTCCTCCATGTACATCCACATGTACACAACCTTCGGGCTGGAGCTTGTTGTCCAGACATCACCCGTGTTCCAGGCCTACGTGAAGGTTGGGTCACAATACAGAGGCAGAACCCTTGGTAAGAAACCTAACCCCCACCTGGGGGAGAAAATGCAGGGAGTGTCATTCTGAAAGCTTAGTACTCATCTTTTAAGGAATAAACTTTCTTCTCTGGATTCAAATTAAAAAAGAAAATAACTGCATTGGAAAAAAAATTTTCTCCAATAGCTTTAAAATTAATTAAAGAAGATTGAGAGGTGACATTTCTCCTGTGTAATACCATAGTGTTCACACGTTCTAGGTGTGCCTTTTTCAGCATGTGCTTTACTACACAATGAAAGAGCCACAGATCAGGCTGTGTGGTCCCTACACCTTGGAGCACACGGTTCTTTGACAGCAGGGCACAACCTCTGTAAACACAACAAGCCTAAGGGTCTAAAGACTTCTCAGCTGATAAGCACCAGATGGAGAAGTTGATGTTTATTGCACAGCAACCTTAGCCACAAAGGCACATCCTGTGTTCTAATTATCTATGGGGAATTACAGAGGGGCTTGAGCTTTTAAAAGTTCTAAGCACAATTTCCTCATCATTACAGATTTTCTATACCTAAGAAAACAAATGTAAAGGCAGAATTATTTCACAGCCTTTCTCTATGATTTAAAAACATTGGAAAAGCTATTTTTCTACAAACAAGACAGAGGTTTCTGCATGAACTTGTCACTGAACAGAAGTGGACAATCCTGAGGAGGCAGAGGCTCGATGAGTGTGTACATCATCAGGATCCTCTGGCTGCTTGATCCATAGCACTCATTGACACTGTGCAGAGCTTTGGAATCCATTTTCTCACTGTTACAGAATGAAACACAGACCACTGTGTGCACACACGTTAGTTGATTTTCAGCCTTTTCACCCCTTGTGTTTCTGATGTTTTTAGGTTTGTGTGGCAACTACAACGGAGACACTACGGATGACTTCATGACCAGCATGGATATCACCGAAGGGACAGCCTCCCTCTTTGTGGATTCCTGGAGGGCAGGAAATTGCCATCCTGCTTTAGAGAGAGACACTGACCCTTGTGCTTTGAGCCAACTGAACAGTAAGTCCTGCTGTAACTGAACTCTCCAGCCAGCTCTGCCTGACACTTCCACAGACCCGTACCAGGGGAATGAGAGAGTTTGAGAAAAACAGCCTGAGATGACTGAACATTGCAAAGTCTGCCACCAACAAGACATTTCTGATTTCTAGAACAGATCTGTGTGATATCTAGAAGCTATCACTTTCTAGATATCTAGTGAAAGCTTATCATACCCAGAGATCTGGGAGTGAGGTGATGAATGAGAGGGGCTTGGTGATTATTTCCAGTGACATAGCAATGTCCACGGATGTCACAGACTTGCTCAGCAGTGCTGTGACTTCGATCCAGGTTTTACCTTCTCAAGTCTCTATTGCAATTGGTCTTAAAAAAAATAAAAAGCCCTATTGAGCTCTTTGAACAAAAGTGTCACCTGCAAGCTAATAAGCTAAGAAGTTGCCCTTTTGTTCAAGCCCCCGTGGCCTAAAGCTCAGCTAGAGGAGTGTCTCCAGGGCTTTTTTATTTCTTTTTATTTTTTTTCATTTCTTTTTCCTAAGTTCCTCTGTTTAATGTCCATTTACTTTCACTAGAAATATCTGCTGAGACTCACTGCTCCGTTCTTACCAAGAAGGGTACAGTGTTTGAGAAATGCCACGCTGTGGTGAACCCTCTTCCTTTCTACAAGGTAGGAAATTCTGATGGACACTGTCCAGAGGGAGTCCAGATGTGGACCAGAACATTCTCATACACAGCATCCCACTCCTTTGGGTCAGCAATACACAGAAGCTAAGGAACAAGTGGGGTTTTGATAATTAAGTCCATCACACCAGCAGTGTGTTTGTTCATAGACACCAGTCCCATCCCTATGAATTCAGAAAGGTTTTTTGCTCATTCTGCAGCTCTCCCTGTTGACAGTTTTGACTATACAAATATTGCTTTTCCCACGTGCAAAATGGAGTCCTTGTATTTGCCAATCCCCACAAAACAGCTTGAAAATGAAAAATGAAAAGCAGGGAAGAAACAAAGGCAGTTTTAGGTACTAAGTGCATCTTATTCATGTCAACCAGGCAATTAATCTGATCTTTCTCATCAGTTTTAGTTATGCAAGAATAGGTATTTTGCATGACTCACCTCTGCAATTCAGCATGCAATCATAGACTTGTAGAATTATTTAGAATGGAAACGACTTTTAAGATCGAATCCAACTTTAAAGCAAACCCTGCCAAGTCCTCCACTAAACCATGTCCCTAAGTGCCCACATCTACACATCTTCTAAATACCTCCAGGGTTTAGCACTTCCAAATGTCTGCTCCCCAGTAACAGAGTGCTCTCCCTGTGTTGGCTTTCAGAGATGTATCTACCAAGCCTGTAATTATGAAGAGACCTTTCCTTACATTTGTTCTGCTCTGGGATCGTATGCACGAACATGCAGCTCAATGGGTTTGATCCTTGAGAACTGGAGAAACAGTATGGACAACTGCAGTAAGTAACTGAAGCAGCTCTGAACAGTCTGCCAAGAGGTGAACACGTGCATACAGCTCTGTCTGGCATCCTCTACAAGATTCCCATGTTTGATTAACCCGTGACAAAACTGAATAAGAGCAAGAACACATTTTAAAACCACCTGTCAGCCATTAGAAAATAACTACTTATTGTTCAAGTAAAACCAGCAAAATATAAGGAAATAAATAATTTTCCAGGAGCTGCTGATTTCACGGATGTGTCATGACACCACAAAACCCATAAATGGTAAAACGTGATTCTCAACAGTGTCTAAATCATCTTAGGAGTACTGAGGAAAGCAGTGAACAGAAAGAAGAGGAAAGCAGCAATGGAACAATAGATATCCAATTTTGGAATACCCTCCTAGGCTGTTTCAGAAAAGAATTGTGACTTTAAGTCTACATGAAAAAGTTTGCTTTAAGGTCAGCATGTGGATGTTTCCAGGACTTGATAATTAAGTGATGGAACAGACAGAAAAAATAAAGCTCTACTGTACTGTAAGATGAGAAAGAATTAGGAAAAAACTCTGGTTGCAGATGTGATTTTGCCCTTAGGAAACCTAGACATGGGCACAGGCTTCCCAGTGACTCAAAAATTATATTTCTGCCATTTCATTGTGTTATTTTCTTACAAGATACCCGAAGAAGCAGTGAGATATTTAACCTTCATAAAACTTCCAACAAGCTGCATGATTGGTGTTAAGCCCTATTGGTCTGCAATATTTTTCTGTTAGAGCTCCAGATCCACGGGGAGAGAAGCAAGAGGAAGGGTTGGGCACTGAAGCTGTGGGCACAATAAGTGCAGCACATCAGGAGCACAGTGATCTCGCCCCAGGAAGAGGGTGAGTAAATGAAATTTAACCTACTCCTGTCTTGTTTTGCAGCCATTACTTGTACTGGCAATCAAACCTTCAGCTACAACACTCAGGCATGTGACAGGACGTGCTTGTCACTCTCCAACCGAGCCCTGGAATGTCACCCAACTGACATCCCTATCGAGGGCTGCCACTGTCCCAAAGGAACGTACCTCAACCACAGAAACGAGTGCGTCCGCAAAGCTCACTGTCCCTGCTACCTGGAAGACAGAAAGTACATCCTGCCTGACCAGTCAACACTCACTGGTGGGATTACCTGGTAAGTGTGGCAGCTTGAAAGGTTAACAAACTGGAAGTGGAGACGAGGGGTCTTTGTGTGTCTCTGTTGAGGGTTTCCAGCAGTATGAGCTGAGCACCGTGTTTAGCATCCACATGGATGAAGAAGAGAATCAGAAGGGGGAAAGCAAGAAACTTGGTGGGTTGGGATAAAGACAGCTTAATAACTTTATTATTAATAAGCAAATATAAGCTTATTTAATAAGCAAAGCAGCATGCAAAATGAAAGCTGAGTGAGGAATTAATTAACTGCTTCCCATCAGCAGGCAGATGTTTAGACATTCCCAGGGTAGCATGAATCTGTCATGCTAATGGTTACTTGGGAAAACAAGCACCATAACTCCAAACATCCCTTCTTCCTCCTTCTTCACCTGGGCTGTTGTACTGAGCATGATGTTGCACAGTACAGAATCTCCCTTTGGTCAGTCAGTCAGCTGTCCAGGCTGTGACCCCTCCCAGCCTCTCGTGCACCCCCAGCCTGCTCACTGGCAAGGCAGCAGGAGAAGAAGAGGCCCTGACACTGTCCATCAATAGCTAAACCAACGTGTTATCAGCACTGTTTTGGTCACAGATCCAACACACAGCACCACAGAGATGCTCTGAAGGACATTCACTCTGTTCCTGCCAAAACCAGTAAAGTCTTCATTAGTTTTAGTAGCAAAGGTTTAATTTGTAAGACATATTTTTTGCCCTTACCTAAAATACAAAGATTCTTAAATGAACAAAAAGCATTTGACTTACCTTAAGCTTGGCAACGTTAAGGAAAAAAATCAGAAAATAATGGATAAGATCTGATTATTCCTGGTAGGGGATTTTATCAGCAGCATCTGGGCAGTTATATACAAACCTCAAGAATGACTTGATAGGCCATCAAAATAGTGAATGGCCTGTTTTTCACTTTCAAAACTGATGTCAGTGTATACTATATAAAGTAGTAAAATGTCTTTCTTAGGAGAGATTTGTATTTAAATTCCTTTTTTTCTCCCCCTCTAGCTACTGTGTTAATGGCAGGCTAAGCTGCACAGGCAAACCCCTAAATCCTGCAGGTATGGTCTGGTATGGTTTACTCAGAAACATATTTTATCCCCTGTGCTGTAAAATTGCTGCTTCACGATCTCTCCAATGTTTGCTCTTCTTCCCTTTTCCTAGAAAGCTGCAAAGCTCCTAAGAAATACATATCATGTTCTGACAGTTTAGAAAACAAGTATGGAGCTGCGTGTGCCCCCACCTGTCAGATGCTGGCTACTGGAATTGAATGTGTGAGTTTCACAGCCCTGGGGTGTCTGTCCTCCTGAGAGAGGAACTGTGTTCTAGCTGTTGCTTAGAACATGACTGCATTCCCTCCAGTGAAATGAGATATTCCTTCTAACGTGGTGAACATCAGCCTTCTTCCCACAGACTGTGGGCATGAAAAATTCACATATATCCAAGAAGTGACTAAAGGAATTAAATTGCACGAATTAATGAATTAAATTCTATTGAATAGAATAAAAATCCACCCAGGATTCTTAATTACCTGGCTATCACCTCTGGCTGCAGTATTCCATAAGCTGCACGGCACTGGAGGCTGGTAGAACGTGTGGTTCATGATTCCTCTGCTATTCTTTCCCAGTTACCTGTTGATGATGATCACAGATGCAGGACACCTAGGTGAGGTGAACTCCTGCTCAATCCTGATAGGGGTTTTTCTGCCTTTTTATTAAGCTAACAGACTAACTGGAAGAATTGTGCTATGCTTCTTTGACACAGAGTTCTGTTGTAGTCTGTCTGAAGGTTTGGTAGCAATGGAAGATAAATTTTTCAGAGTCTGTTCAGTATCTCTCACAACAGGTGTAGCTACAACTTCAGTGAGGAGTCAGTTAACTGGTATAATAACAGGAGGAAAATCACAACTGAAATCAAGTCAAAATAGAACTTCCCACAGGTTCCCTCTGGACAGCATTCTCATACAAGATAAATGCATCTCATGTCTCTTTTCACCCTGCAACCTGTGGGTTTTTCACCAGATACCCACGAAGTGTGAGTCAGGCTGTGTCTGTGCCGATGGGCTGTACGAGAACCTGGACGGGAGGTGTGTTCCAGCCGAGGAGTGTCCCTGTGAATATGGGGGTCTTGCTTATGGCAAAGGTGAACAGATCCAAACTGAATGTGAGATCTGGTGAGAATCACAAGTTTTTTTCATTTCCTCTGTTTTACTGAGCTGTACAACTACACAACAAAAGTGTTTAGTTAAGAGGAGAGTGGGAAATGGCAGGGGCTGAACCAAAGGAATTGAGTGACAAAGCACAGAGGTAATAAAGAGAAACTTAACAGCTGAAAATATGTAACCATAGATGAAAGAGTCATGGTCCTGGCTTCAGGGATAATTTCTGCCATACCCATCTCCAGCAATAAGGGCATCCGGGAGGACCTGTAAGTGTAAACTACATGAGGTTAAGGATGAACAGCTCCACCTAAATAAAGATGAGAGCACAAGCTTCATTCTTTCCTGTAGATAAAATAAACCCCACCACAAAAAAAATTGCTTCCATCTCTTTAGCAGCATTCTCACAGTACTTTATTCCATTTCCAGTTATTATCTTAGCATTAAAAAAACACCACAACCCCCAAAAATACACAGAACAGTGACCTCTGTTCTCATTAAGTGCAAAAATGAATGAGTTTTATACTCTTTAATTTAAAGACAGAAAAAAAACCCTTAACATTTCTTCTTCATCATGAACTAATTTTCCAGGCAGTCCATAGCTTTTAGGTGTGGTTCTTATATTGATGGTAACTTGGTCACAGCGTACACAAGTCAATTAAATTAATATCTTTCCTGTAAAAGTGGATGTATATAAAAAGAAGGTGGTTAAGGTGGCGTTTCTTGAAGGGTGGCATTCTTTGGAATCTGAGTATGGTTTCTCTCCTCACTCCCAGCACTTGCACAAAAGGCAAATGGAAATGTGCTCAGAAGTCAAGGTGCTCCTCGACCTGTAACCTGTATGGAGAAGGTCACATCACCACCTTCGACGGGCAGCGTTTTGTGTTTGATGGCAACTGTGAATACATACTGGCCATGGTAATGTGCCTCTGGCTGCTGGCTTCAGCAGTGGCTTAGCAGCAAAAAATAACCATCTTTAAATGGCTAATGAAATATCCTAGGATGTGTCTATAACAGAGAGCTTTGAATCTTTATAAACGCTTAATGTGTTTTCATATTTTCTGCTTATTAAAATACTTAAGATAAAAAGACTTTCCTTCTCAAAACACTTCTTTTTTTCCATCCAATTTTAAGCTTAATAACATGTTTAAATAGGCATGGATAGTTTTGTGTTCTGTACCACCCAACTCTATCTTTCAGGGAAGGGATGTCAGTTTGGATACCAAATGAGAGGCCATTGCCTCCCAACACAGGCAGAGTCAGAGTCATGACATGTTTAAGCTTTCTTTACTCTTTTTATGCTTTTAGGTTTTAAGTTTGAACACTCCAAACAGAGTCTATAGGGGTTTTGTGCTCTTTGTGGTTTGTTTTGTTTTGTTCCTTAGGATGGCTGCGGTGTCAACAGACCTGTTTCCTCTTTCAAAATCGTCACTGAGAATGTCATCTGTGGGAAATCAGGGGTTACGTGCTCCAGATCCATCAGCATCTACCTTGGGGTAAGATCTTCATTCTGCTGTCAGCCAGCTGAAGACCTACTTTAAGCCCATGTTTGCTTCCCTTTTGGAAACTTTAGCTGAGTCTCTGAAGTGATGGCTTGTAAATGAAATGATGAACAAACCTACAGCTTAGTTTTGGTAGGAACTGACATCAGCTTTTCTTCAATTCTCATGTCAATGTTTCAGTCCCCAAATTTCTTGTATTTCTTTCTTCTTCTATGTAGATGCCATAAAATTTTGAACCTCACTGACCTGGCAATGAATTGTTTGGTCAAATGATATTGGTTTCTACCTCTCCCAGCAAACTCAGGGAAAAAAAAAAGTACAAAATTGCAGAATTCTCATCATGAATGATGAGAAAAATCTATCCAAATTTCTCTAAATCCAGGTAATATCTGTAGTTTAAAATATATTCAGGTCTTACCTCAGATACAGCCATGAAGGTACAGCAGTGAGCAGTTGTCCTCATTTCCACTGCTGTGTGACAGCTTCCAGAATGGGTTGAGTTTTACTGTTCTCAGTTCTGTGGGACAGCAATGCCCAGCAGTGTCAGAACTTCATTTTCTGATACAGAGAGGAATATGGACAGCTGGGATTTTCTCCCAGGGAACAGTCAGTACAAGCAGTACACAAGTGCCACATCACTGGCTAAACACTGGGAGATTCAGCTTGTTGGTGCTGTGGTGGAAAAGTTTGTTTGCTTAGGAACCAGTTTGATAAAACCATGCTCCAAAAACCTTTCTGTTGATTATCTAGACATTGAAACACTTCACCTGACTGCCATCACTTGTCAAAAATAACTGGGAATGTCATCTGTACCTATCTTCAGCAACGTGGCAGAGTAAGCAAAATACCTTGATAAGTTATAACATCCAGATAAAATTTTCTTCCAGAATTTGACAATCATACTGCGAGATGAAACCTTCACTATTTCTGGGGAAAATCCTGGAATACAATATAGAGTGAAAAATAACGCCCTTCACCTGATGTTTGATGTCATTATCCCAGGAAAATACAACATGACCCTTATCTGGAATAAGCACATGAACTTCTTCATCAAGATCTCCAGAGAAACACAGGTACTGCAGAACGACTTCCTCAGTGACCTGTCCCTCAGTCCAGGTTTATCTGGTCACTTGATGATGGTTGCCTTGACTTGATGGCGAAGGTTTTCCAGGGATG
>NW_008626563.1:0-22106 GCF_000691845.1 Merops nubicus
GAAGAAGGAGGAGAAGGAAAAGAAAGAGGTGAAGGTGGAGAAGGAGGAGAAGGAAGGAGAAGGAAGGAGAAGAAGAAGGAGGAGAAGGAAGAGGAAGAAGAAGGAGGAGAAGGAAGAGGAAGAAGAAGGAGGAGAAGGAAGAGGAAGAAGAAGGAGGAGAAGGAAGAGGAAGAAGAAGGAGGAGAAGGAAGAGGAAGAAGAAGGAGGAGAAGGAAGAGGAAGAAGAAGGAGGAGAAGGAAGAGGAAGAAGAAGGAGGAGAAGGAAGAGGAAGAAGAAGGAGGAGAAGGAAGAGGAAGAAGAAGGAGGAGAAGGAAGAGGAAGAAGAAGGAGGAGAAGGAAGAGGAAGAAGAAGGAGGAGAAGGAAGAGGAAGAAGAAGGAGGAGAAGGAAGAGGAAGAAGAAGGAGGAGAAGGAAGAGAAGGAGCAGGACCCTCACCCCTCTCACCGCCACGCCGTGTCTACGAGCATGCACGTCTGCCAAGGAATGTGGCTTTTGGGACTATTTGGTTAGCACAGCGTGTAGTTCCCACAAACATTCCCAGAAACATTCCCAGAACTGTTCCCAGAACTGTTCCCCAGAACGGCAAACCCGAGGGCTGGTGTCCTGCACAGGAGTCCTTGGTTCAGAGCAAGGTTGCTCAGTTCAAGGGTCTAGGGCAGCGAGGGGCTCGGAAGGTTTTCCATGCCAAGCCAAGCACCCTTTGCAAATGGATTTAGAATAAGTCTATTTTTATTTTAACTGGAATTTCTGGGTTTGTTTCATGCTGGTGACCCACTGACACCCCTCGCTTTTGGGACCTTTAGGTAAGAAGGGCACCAGGGCACCCTGCTGAGCTGCTGCAGGCCTGAGCTGGGGCACAGCCCAGCTCCACGGCACGCTCACACCTCACTCTGCCCATAAGGAACCCACCAGCTCTGGCCAGCCTGGCAGCCACCACGGTGCAGGCACCTGCCCACTAGAAACTGGACTGAGCCTTGTGTCTGGCAGCACCTCCTGACCATGCTGCATCCCTTAGAGCTGGGCCAGCACCTTGGCAAGGACCTCCCGGGCTCCCATTTTCATTGTAAATCTATATATTGATATATATATATATAAAACTCCTGCTTAACACTTTGCAGGGAGGACTCATCCAAACGCTGACGCTTGGGAATCCACAAGGCAAAGGACCCAGCCATGCCTGGGCCACCCCCTGCTCCCCAGAATCACACTCACGTCTTTCCTAACGGGATAATAAACTGTGTTTATGTTTCATCCTCTGCAGGGATCCTGCACTGAACAAGCCAGACTGCCCGAGCAAACACAGACCTCACCCATCTGCTTCTGAGCTTGTCAGAGCCACCCTGAACCTCCTTCCTTAATTCTGCCGTCTGAGGCACGCTGGACACGTCGTTGGGCTGGCCTCCAAATCAGATTTTCAGCTCACAAAGGGGAAAAAAAAACCTCAGGGCTGCCACCTTTGCAGACCTTCCACACAGCAAGACTTGAATGGCTGCAGATATTCTTTGGATTTGGGCAAGCAGCACAAAGCTGGAAAGCACGAGCCCATCAGAGTGGTGCCACGCGTGGCCAAGCACTGGGAATGGTGAGAGAGCTCTTCACAGCTCTTTCAGAATGTTGGCTTACTGAAGAATAGCTACCTGCACAGTCAGAGCTTGCAGGAGAGCTCCTAGCAGTGCTGCAGGGATCTCAGCACAAACGTGTAAGAACATTCGGGTCCCTACAGGCAATTCAGTCAACAGATTAAAGGCCCTGATTTGCCATTTTCCTTGAACTGACTTTCTGTTCAGAAATCAAGCTCCTTGGGTTCCTGACAATTGCAGTTGAAGTTTCAGCTCTTCAATTACTAGAGTCAGTTGTACATAAAGCAGCAAGATCTAAGAGAGCCTAACTTGACACTTGGTGCCTTTCATCCTCAAAGCCAAGATGGATCTAGTCAGGGGACCTCTTGTTCCTGCAGCAGCTGAAGTAAAACAATGTTCTTCCTACTTCCATTTTGGCAAATCATCCTTTCTCATTCAGAATCAGCTGTAAAGGAGACATGGCTTCTTCACAGATCACACAGGGGACTTCTTCTCAGTGAGGAGCTCTCACTGAGGAGCTGTGGGATGGACCTAATCCATGTGCTGACTTATCACAGGGTCACCTCTATGAGTGTGGGTTTATCTCACATTTGGGCTTCTGACACAGAGCAGAAAGGAGCAGGGCACCAGAAGGTCCCATCCAAACTCCTGGCAGCTGAAGTTAGATGGTGTAGGACCCAGCCTTGGTCCCTCACTTTGCAAAGCAGGGCAGCCACTTCTGGCACAACAGCTACAGGGACTGGTTTCTGATCCCAGTGCCACGGCTGAACACCCACCAAGGGCAGTGACAGGTCTCAGCACCTCCTCACAACATCTTGTGTCAAGGCTTCTGGATGCTTTCATAAATACAGATCAGTTTAAGCCACAAAGAACCCCAAGACAGATCTGGAAGGAATGAAGACTTCACAGCTGAAGAAAAACCCCTCCATATATTCAAGGCCAGTAAACAGGCAGGTTTTTTTCTGCCATGAGTGAGCTCTTCTCCTTCACCAGGACTTGCCCCGTGCCATATTTAGGGGCACTGCCCACCCTCTGGTTGCCCAGGTTAACCAAGCTCTGCTCTTCCACCCTCAACTCCACAGGCAGCTCTCCCTCCCCTGAGCATTTCACCAACCCTTGTAGGCATCTACTTTGCCTGCATCTTTTTTTTCCAACCCAGATGACCAGAACTGCAAATACTCTTCCCCAAGAGACCTCTCCCAGAGATTTGTGGAACAGCATGAAATATTTATGACGGTGTCACAGAAATCCTGCAGCAATCCATAACATCTCCCCTTTTTTTTCCCCCCCCTGGCTACCTCCCACCGGCGTGCTCGTTGTGATCTGCCATTTAGCTTATCTACCCAAATGAGGCAGAGTACATCCTTTTTGTCTCCAAAATCAGTTTTCCTGTCAAAAAATAAATCAGGCTGGCCTGACACACGTTCCTTTTGTTAATGCCACTGGGTATTTGAGGCTGTTTTCCAGCACTGATGGACCAGGAGCAGAGCTATTACGCAGAAGCCGGGTTTCTGCTTCTGCTGCTCCAGCTGACAGGGACTTTGCTGTCACTTCACACACAGGCAGTTTCTGGGCATGAACTGCCACAGAAACGTCACCCAAACATGACTTCAGAGGGATGGTGTGGAAGAGCCTCAGAGCCTACTTTGCAAAAGCTCATTTCTGAGCCCGAGGGGCAACATCCCAGCCCTGAGGAGCTGGGGGGGTGCTCAGCCTCCTGCTGCTGCCAACACAGAGATCTGGGAGATGCCTTCAGCTGATGTCACGAGCTGGGGCAGCTCTGCAAAGGGCTTCTTGACACTCAAGAAGAAAGGCTTCATGTTCTTAACTTCCACTGCCCAGTGCCAGCAGGCTCAAAAATGGTCCCTTCAGCTGCTCCTTGCCAGCCCCTGGTCCATATCACTAGTCCAAGCAAGGGATCCAGGGGCCAGGAAGCCCACAAGCAAGCCCTGGCCTTCCAAAATACAAATACAGCTCAGCCTGTGAGAGAAGGATGGCAGAGCTTGAGTTCCACCCATCACACGTGCTGGGTCCACTGAGAGAACGTCAGAGCCTAAAATTAAAAGATCCAGTTGAATTTCTTTTGCAAGACATCTTGCTGCATCCGTGGAGCCATCTGACTCTTCCAAGGCAGGGTTACAGAGACAGAACTTGACATCTGCAGCAGCAAGAGATGATGAACTAGCAAAAGGTCAGGATAAAATAGTATTTTCTGAGAGAATTCAACAGAGGAACTCTTCACGCCAGCAAGTTCCCATCTCTCACCTTCCAGTCTGGGTCTTAGCACTGTGGTCAGACAGACCCAGCTGGCAAAAGGGACTTCTCTCCCATGATTTTAGATGTCTACCACACAGCACCTGAGTCAGTCATCTGGACTCCTTTATGATCAGTGAAGAGAAGGAGGCACATCTGGAGTGTGATTCATCTCAGCCAGTCCAGTCGTCTGCCTTGGAGTGAGGTGAATCACGCCCTAGAAATTACCATTTCTCTGTGTTTAATGGGGTGCTGCAGAAGTTGACATCTCCAACGCCTCACCTTCATCCCAGCCACAGTTTGGCCATCACTGAGGAGGTGTAACAAAGAACTGAACAGTGATAACCACAACAGGGACAGTCAAACATCAAGTCACTCTCTCCCAGACACAGCAGCTTCTCCACGTGCAAAGGAAGCTGTAAATAAAATTATGCTCTCTGTGCCCACCAGAAGAATTCACTAAATGTCAGCCTGGTGAATTTACAATAATGAAGACATCCTGGGGAAGTGTCCTACTCCTAAGAAAAGGGAGGCAGCAAGAAGAAATGCAACTGGTGATAATGGATATTTGGCTTTGGCATACCCCCAGCACTGCTCCTCCTCCAGGGGACAGTCCTAGTTCCAGGTTCTTCAAACTACAGAACCCAAAGAGAACAGATCCTTGATTATTTCACCATGAGTGCAGGAGAAATCACAGAGTGGTTTGGGTTGGAAGGGACCTTAAAGCTCATCTAGTTCCAATTCCCCTGCCATGGGCAGGGACACCTCCCACTAGACCAGTGGTTCTTAACAACAGAGCAAAGAATAACGTTTAGTGTTTTGCAGGAGACTTCAGAGTGCTGCCAACCACCTTCTGTCTGAGGTGAAGAAAAAAGACTTCCTCAGTGGGCAGAAGACCAGATTCACTCCATGGTGGGGTGCTGTCAGCACATGCCACCCAAGAGCACACCATGGCAGGGAGGCTGAAGGTTCTACCACAGCAAACACACCACGCCACATTGTTCCAAAACCTCTGCTGAGCTCACCTGCCCATCAACCAGATGTGTCACTACAAAGAGACCTTGCTCCAGCTCTGCAGGATGGAATCTCTTGGAAGAGGAGTTTGGGCAGGGGTGAGCCTCTGCCTCCCATGCATCTGGTGCATCATCCCTCACTTCCAAAGCCACCACCCAGTTGGAGACCAACATCTGCTCCTGAGGCAGTGAGTATGAAGCATGTTCTAGAGAAATCAGCCACTACTGCAAAAGTTTGCTAAGTATTCCCAACTCATCAACACTTTCTGGCCTCTTATGGGCCAACTCAAAAAAGAAATCAGGGATTTACTGGTCCCTGGAGGCTGAAATGGGCACAAACCAGCAGAAATCTTCTCAGAGGGGTGATTCAGTTTGAGGCCACACAAACCACTATCACCCCCCAGACTTCTTCCAGGGATGAACAATCATTGCTAGCCCACGAGACTCTGCAGTGAGTTTCCAGCACAGTTTCTCACTCGTCCAAAAGGTGAGCCACCTGCCCTAAAAAATCTCAAAGAAATGTCCCACAGATCACCAGCTCCTCAGAAAATTCTAAGTTTCTAAGGTCATGGCTTCTGGGCAAGCTGAGTAATGTTAAAGCAGGGAAATATTTCTCTATTAGAGAAAAACATCCTCAAACCAAACAACGTGTGAGCTGGCGTTCCGAGTAAAGAAATCAATGCTCAGAGTAGCCCTGGTAGAACAGGAGACACCAACCACCTCCAGCCAGGGGAGAGCACCACTCTGCTTCCCTGTTGGCAGAAGAAGGGACCTCTCCCTGCCCCTCTCCCTGCCCCTCTCCCTGCCCCTCTCCCTGCCCCTCTCCCTGCCCCACCCTCCTGTTTTACTGGCCCTGCTCCCTCAGGAGCAGCACGCTCGCCAGGGACTGGCAGGGCTGCTCATCACGGGGGCACTTCCAGCAATGCCCTCATCCTAACGCTGTCCCCAGGAGGGCTGAGATCCACTCCTGCCTGCGTGGCACCAGCAGGGGAGCAGTTGGAGGGGTGCCCACCCGAGCTGGGCAGCCCACAGGAGCTGCACCCCGTGTCTCCATCCAACGCTCCGCCGGCTGTCAGAGCCAGGACAGGTTCACTCCGTGGAGCAGGCAAAAAGGAAGCATACAACACAACATCATCCACCCCTTCGTGTTGTACTTTTGCTCTTGTATAAGCTCCCGATGGTCCTTTTGATGGTGTATTTATTTTTAAACCTCCTGTCAGAAAAGATACAAACCAACTGATGCCAAAGCAGAGTGGATGCGCCGCGCGGCTCATTCACAAAACAAATGGGAGGGCATTTCCACTTGATTTGCTTATTCTCTGAAGAGGTGCAATCACACAGAGGTTAAGCACGAGGCAAAGAACTTCCCTTTCTGCTTTCAAGCCCTTTGATGAATTTGACTAATGGCTGGATGGCAGCAGAAAGAGGCTGATTGGAGTGAGAGAGCCTCTGACAGCCCCCTTATTCTGGAAAGACTGTCACACTTGGCTGGAAGCTTTATATATCTATATATATAAAGGTGGAGAATCAGTACAGACTTAAAGGTTCATTAGGACAGGGTTATTACATTGGTCATTGATTTAAATATTCCTGAGAAGGCATTGCCTGGCACACATGAAATCACCTGGCCTCATGCAAGGAGACTCCAGGGTATGGCATTAGTCTTATTCTCCACTTCATTATCATTGTTGTCCTTCCTATGAATAACAACAGCTGCAGATGGAGATGGGAGACCCCAGAGTGCCTGATAAAGCCAGGGCAGCAAGGAGGAAGAGGAGGAGTCCCAGGAGAGAGCTGCCCCACTGAGCTGCCCGTGTGGTTTCTGACTGGCTGCGGCGCCGCGGCGAGCTCTCCGCTTGGGTGGCACACATGGGTGGCACACATGGCACCCTAATTGCTCTCCAATCCCTCTTACATACCAGGCACATGAAGCCTCCCCTTGCCTGATGACACGTCTGTCATGTCCAGTAATTACAAATAACCACGAGCCATAATCTCTGAACTCAGGTAAATGATGAGATGGGTTCTGGGACGCCAAGCTGACAGCGCTCCGGGGGAAACGGCCCCTTCCGTGGGGCTCAGGAGGAGCAGCTCTGGGGCCCTGTGACTCGGGGCTGTCAGCACCAAGTCCTCCCTCCACCACACAAAACCAGACGTCCAAACCCTCTGCAAGATCTCCACCTCCATTACCCACTCAAATCCCAGCCTGCTGACCCCAGAAAGGACACCTCCCATTCCCAACCGAAGGCTGCAACTGCCTCCAAGACCTGGACTTGCACTGGAGCTGAATGTTCCATTCAATGATTCATCCTGTGCCTGATCTGTGCCTCAAAACCCACTCGTGGATGGCCAAGACTTGAGTGGAAACGTCAGGAATGGCAAACCCAGCCTCTTTTTACCCAAGAAGCCTGTCCTTGTTGCAACTGGAAAGCCCAAGACTTCTCCCCCAGGGAGCAAAGCGGGTGGCTGTAGGCAAACTGAGCTCATCTGAGCGACTCAACAGCTTCTGCAAGGAGGGAAGATGAAGCTGTAATTGCTCTGAGGAAGGCAGGAGCACTTGATGCTTCAGAGATTATTTACTTCAGATGCTTTAGAGATTATTTACTTCAAGGCGTACCTCACCTGTTACTCTGGGGCATGGGATTTGCCAAAGCAAAAGGAAATAAGGAGTGAATTACACAAACGACTCCCAGTGGATTGCTTTATCCGACACAGCTACTCACAAAGGCACCAGCACAGACCTGCTCATCCTAGATGTGGGGTCTGTACCCCTGAAGCTGCAGGAGAACTGCCAGGGGCCACCACAAAGCTGGTGACATGCAGCTAAGCCACCCCAGCTCTGCCTGGCAGGGGACAATGGGACAGACACACAGCTCCAACACCCCCCCCCCCCCCCCCCCCAGACCACCCAGGGTCCCAGCTTCACTTCCCCAGGCTCGTGGTGAAAGGAAGTGACAGGACCAAAGCTCATGAAAGCCTAAGTAGATACTGTCCTCCAAAAGCTGACGCCGTTGGCCAGAGTCTAGAAATCATGAAAGGAAATGAATTCAAATGTAGGGCTGTTAATACAAACCAGAAACGTTATTCCTGGATGGCCAAGGCCAAGGCAGAAGCAGCACGAGCCCCTTTGTGATACCAACCACTGCAACGTGCTTCCAACACCTTTTAAAAAGGCAGCAGATACCTGGATTATGGCACCTTAGACCACAACCTATTAAAATACATCCTCACTAACAGACTTAATAACCCCTAATTCCCAGATATCAGGCTTGCAGTGTGAGGGCAGAATGAAAACATTAAAAAAAAAAAGATATTTTTAGTAAGTGATGAGTACTTGAAAATTAAAAAGTGGAGGCTGTTATTGGTGGGACTCGGTGCCCAGGCTGGATTAAAGTGGAGATGAAGGTATTACACTGATTACACCCACTGCTCAGGCTCCTTATCTGCTGTTCTGATCTCTTGATTCCTTAGAGTAAGTCCCTGCAGCTCACGTCTAACACGGTCAAGGCGCAGCTCTGCTGGCAGATGAGCACCAAGAGCAGGATGCCAGCTACAAATTGTTTTGCAGACCCTGAGCTTACAGAAAAGCTTCATTAAATGCAAGCACAAAATGAACAACGGCTGGTGAAACACCACGAGAAGCCACCCCTGGCTTTGGGTGACTTTGTAGGGGCAGCCCCAGCCCTGGCTGATCCTGGAAAGTGGAGCCTGTCCAGCTGCTCCTGTGCAAACCATGAGCCCCCCAGTGAAAATCCCATTGCTCATCTCAGGCAGCAATGAAACACCAGAATGAGAACCCAGAGTAAGACATGGCCAGATAAAGCTTCTGGCCCCTAAATTATGAGCTTCAGAAATATCCCAGCAAAACCCCAAGCCTTCCTCCCTGTCTTTTGGTATCGCAGCATCCTGAGCTCAGAGGAAACCCCCAGGTGACCAGGCTCTGGTAGCCACCACCCCACGTGTGCAACCAGCAACACAAGCCCAGCAAGGCAGCACTCAAGCTGTCCTAACAACCACACCCTGCATTTACATCTCACCTTCCATCCATGTCCACTCCAGACAGGACAAACAGGCAAGACTCAGAAGTAAGAGCCATGAAGCAGCTTCTCCCCTTGAGACGCTGGTTGAGCCAAACCCCAAAGTGGCCTCTCCGAGCTCCCTGCCCGTGGTGCCTGGGCTCAGCACAGTGCCCTGGCCTGGCCTCACCTCCCCAGCCCAAGGACACCCTGCTGGATGGACCTCATGGCTCACAGAGCTTGGAAGCACCCACCAGGCTTGGTGCAAACCCTGCCCTGATCACTGCTTCTGGGGAAACAGCCCCCGGGGCCGTGGAAGAAGAAGGGTGCAGAGCAGGGAGCAGATCACACCACCAATCTTTGCTCCATGACTTCAACAATGGGACACCAGGCATCGAGCAGGATCTTCTCATTCCCATCTAATTGACTTGGCAGGACCACAGATCTTTCCTACCAAAAGCTCAGCAGACAATCCTGGATGGAGCAGGGTAATGAACTGAGGCTCGTTAAACACACGTAACTCTGGCAGATTGGCATCAGACCCTGTAAGCCTATTACAGGGATTGGCCAGATCAGCCAGGGGATATGCAGCCTGCCACCTCTAAGCTGCTTTTCTCAATTCAGGTTAGGAATGAATGGAAGTCACTGTCTGATGGCCTCTCAGGTTTTATGGAAAGTTGCCACAGCCAAGATGAACTCTTTATGAGGAGGAACTCCAAGCAACCACTTGCCACAACCCGCTCCCTCAACTGGATGGCAGTTTGGATCTACACTTCTCAGCCTCTAATGAAAGCAGAGTGGAAATCCTGCAATATCAGGTCTTCTTTCAAGTCATCAACACCTGCTCTGCAGCATGAGTTCTCACCACAGCCTCCCGGGCTGCTCAGGGAGACAGCAGCTATCATAGATCTCCATGGGACTGTAGTTGGAAAGGACCTCTAGGGTCATCAAGTCTAGACACCATCCCAACATTTCCCTATCCTCCTGCACCCCCCCACCATCCACTCCTGTCCCCACCACACGAGCTCAGAGCACCCAGGGCTGCACCCACGAGTTCAGAGCACCCAGGGCTGCACCCAAAGCCCTGTGCAGCTCAGAGCCTGGGGGTGCTGGGGGTGAGGAGCTGGCCAGGAGCCCCCCCTAGCCTGGGCTGCCCCCCCAGCAGTGCGGGCACAGGGCAGGGAGGGGATCCTGCCCCTCTGCCAGCTCTGGGAGACCCCCCTGCAGTGCTGGGGCAGCTCTGGAGTCCTCAGCACAGCAGAGCCAGGGACCTGCTGGAGCGGGGCCAGAGGAGCCCCAGCAATGCCCCGAGGGGGGAACCCCTCTGCTGGGAGCCCAGCAGGAGAGAGTTGGGCTGGGGCAGCTGAGAGGAGAAGGCTCCAGCTGGGGAGACCTGCTGGGGGCTGCCAGGGGGCTTCAAGGGGCCTGTCAGAAAGCTGGGGACAGCCCGTTGAGCAGGGCCTGTGCGACAGGACAAGGGGGATGGCTGAAACTAAAAGAGGGAGATTTAGACCAGAGAGAAGGAAGAATTTTTGCTTGCTGCTGAGGGTGGCGAGCCTCTGGCCCAGGCTGCCCAGAGAGGTGGTCACTGCCCCATCCCTGGAACATCCCAGGGGAGGCTGGATGGATCTCTGAGCACCCTGCTCTAGCTGCAGATGTCCCTGCTCAGGGCAGGGGGTTGCACTAGATGACATTTAAAGGTCCCTTCCAACCCAAACCCTTCTATGATTCTATCATTTCAGCCTGGGCCAGACACGTTGCCAAAGCACAGTGGCCAGCAAGGCGTGAGGCCGTTGGCTCCAGCACCCCAAACTGGTGTCACCTCACTTGTTCTGCAGCTGGCCCCCTCCCCTCTCTGCAGGTCACACTGCTCAAGACACCTGCAAGTCCATCCCTCTCCATCCCACCCTTCCTGTTCACGAGAGGCCACTTTTGCTGTCTAGTGCAGCAGAATTACCACCTGGATGGCACTGAAGGAAGTGGCTACGTACAAGGAGCTAATTCTATTCAAAGTCTAGAGGGCAAAGTTGTCACAGATGAAATATCATTGTCTATTATCTGTTGGCAAACACAGAACATAATGGCAGCCACTCAACTTAATGGCTTGCATTCCAGCTCCTTCAACGAGCCCATCACCGCTGTATGTAATCACAGGATATATTTAAAAGTATAATTTCCATCCCAAAAAGCCCAGAGCTGGAGCAATATGACTCAGCCAGCTCCCCGTGCATCAGAAAGCATGTCATGAAGACTGGGAAGCTGCAAGCCAGTTGCCATCTGGGTACAAATGAGGCCGTGGACATCGTTCCTCAAACCACCCCAAGCGTCCCTCTGCCACACACGTTCAGCTGGAGACCCAAAAAACCAGAAACTTCCCTGCACCAAGAGAACAGGAACGGCTTCTGAAGCTGCACATGAAATGATTCACATCTTAAAGAGCAACGCTGTGGAATTAAAAGGCATCTCTCCCCACAGACCTCTCCCAGCACTTTGCAGCTGAGCAGCCAGAGCTGCCAACTCGGCGCCGTTGGTGCCGTAACCAAATCATCCCAGTGTAATTAGTGGGTCCAAACACCACCCCTTTTTCAAGCCAACCTGATCTTTTCCCTGGCTAATAGATCTGATTCATTAAGGAACAACAAGAGCCAAGCAAGCTCTCTGCAGCAAACGTCTGCTGATTTTAGCAGCCTCCCCTCCTTGGTGATCTATCCACGGACAGACTGGGTTGCAGGTTGTTATTTTTTACCTGCTATGATTTGACAAGCTTTTTGGTTTTTTCAGTCTAACTTGGCTCTGCGTGGCTTACAAACTATCTGTTCTCTAACTAGAGCTTAAAATAGTGATCCTTCCTAATTTCTTTAATGGATCCATCCAGTCCCCTGGCACTGTCCTGCTCCTGGACCCAATAACTCTCCCACTCACACACCATTTTCAAGCTACGTGGAGCAAACGTTCATATTTGCACTAGGATTTGCAACGCTCTCTTCAGCCAAACCTCTGAGCTGTCTGAAAGGGTTCTGAATGAATAATTTTCTGCATTATTCACCTACCTCTAGAAATAACCTTCCATCTGTTCATGGAACAGCTCCTTTTTCTTCCTTAGGTAAAAGGAAGGTCACGCAAGTCGAAGACAGATTCGCACATCCCCAACGCCCTGCAACCATCCGGAGCCACCCGGGTGCCCCTGTACCTGGGCAAGGTCACTCACCAGGCAGAGAGGGAACTAGAGCTGTCAGGTTAAGGGGAGTGAGTAATCACCTCGTGCCTCATTGCTGCGACAGGCACCCCGGGACACGGGCTGGAGTCAGAACACGTCCTGTGCAATTAATCACTAATCAGGACGTGCCGCGGCGACCGAGTCAAACGGCGACTCCAGAGGTGAAGCAAAATGTTACTTTTCAAACTGCTAGGCTTAAAAAAAAACACACCATGGAGGAAAAAGTCAACTCTGGAGGCTGAGGGGAAAGGGAAATGGAGTGTGTATAAAGTCCCTGCACGGGCTCTGGGTGGAAAACATCCAGCTCACACCGGGCTGGGATTCACCTCATAAGAACTGGCAGCAGCACAGCTCATGGGAAGTTAATCCCTGGCTGCGTGGGCTCTGTGGGCATGGGAGAGCTTTCCCCTCCCTGGCCTGTCCCCTGCCACTGACCTGCAGAGCCCTGGAGAGAGCCCTGGTTGCTCTGTGTGGAAATAACAGGATGCTGCTTGTGCTGGTCCCTCCTGGATCCCCACAGAGAGCTCCTGCTTAGCCTGGACTATTTCCTGCACGCTTGGGATAACCATTAGGAATAAAGTTATTTATCAGAGAGCCATCAACCCATGTGCTGAGCATCTGCAGCCAAGTGAAGAGTGCCATCAGAGCCAATGGGCACATCCAGAAGCCCACGTTCATCAGATACACTGGGCTCTTCCTTCAAGGAATGCCCAAGCCCAGCGCCTGCTGTCTCCATTTCAACACCACTTTCCATTTTTAGAGGAAAATTTTTAGATGAAATCTAGTATAAACTGTGAATGACAGCCCAGAGAGGTGGCCACACACAGGTACAGACAGGTTGGAGGGTGTACAACAGCCTGACTTGGATGTGGGTTGACACTTGCCCAAATGCATCTGTCGTGGTGGAGCTTGCTGGAGTCCTTCAGCCCAGATGAATTCTGCTGCAAGGACCTGCTGAGGCTCAGCTTCTGCTGTACTAGGTATTAATTGTCTGGTAAGCAATCTCCACTCAGCTACAGCCAGTGTATAACTGTTATTTTTTGCAGAAAGAGGTTCTCCTGGCTCTGAACACTTTAAGGATGCCTTAAAGGATTGTTACTTCTAGAACAGAAAATTTCAGAGAAGAGAAGATATCGTGAAGGTACCTCCCAGGTTCTGACCTGATGGAAAATCCCCAACCTTCCTCACAGGGCCTTGGTGGCAGCACAAACAGACAAGGAGCTGTTCTGTAATAGGTGGAATCGAGGAGAACCTGGACACCTCAAAACCATGGAAGGATTTCTCCATGGGTTTGTGTCTGGACAAGGAAAGACTGAGATAAAGTTCAGCTCCAGCTCAGAGGAGCTTGGTTTTGAAGGCTGTGGTTCAGCTGAACACAGAGGTCCTCTCTCATCAGCTCCTCAGTGAAGAAACTTGACCACCTCCTTGCCTGTGAAGCACCTTGGCTGGTGGGAGCCCAGATGTCATGAGCTATATGAGAGACTTCATGAACGGGCAGGAGGTGGCTGGTTCAAATCCAACTCTGGAGCAGGTCAGAAATCTCAAAGGTGTGCTGGATGGTTTCACAGCTCAAGGTCTGTGTTCTTCAGCCCCAACACCTGGCAGAAGAGGCTGCCCAAAGTCTGCTCCCACCTCACAAGAGCCTGTGACATTTCCACACTAACATGATGGGAACAAAGATAATTTCCCCTGCAGTTCAGCTGCAGCCTTTGGTGACCTGGGTCACAGGCTGAGTTTGCTGTCACACAGGCTTAGGGATCCTGTGATGTAGCCAGAGCAGGAGAAAAATAAGTGCAAGAAACCAGAAAGGGGACCCAACATTTGCTGCAGTCTTTGAGACCTTTCCATCTTCACTGCAACGGGGACGAGGCAATATTGTTCACTAGCACTCTCTGATGGCATCCAACAGGAAAACCTTGGGAATATCTATGAAAGCTGAGAAACAAAGCTAATAATCAGGAAGCAAACTCATTCCAAACCCCCATTTAATGGGAGAGATGCTCAGAGGGCAAGGAACCCCAGGAGAAGTTGGAAATGCCCTGAAATGCCAAGAAGATCTGTAAGACGTTGCAGCAGTCCCTCCTCCCATGGCTCCTACTCACTTCAGACAGCTCTTGACAGCGTGGGAGGGATTGAGAGAAAAGCAACAAATTCCATCAGAGGTTCTGGAAGGATTAATACAGCCAGAAAGAGATTTAACCTGTTCTATCTCAGCTCAATTACCATTCCAGAGGCTGTGTGAACACAGCTTACATCGTTCCAGGAGAGGTGCTCTTGGTGCATGACGTGAGAGCCAGGAGTCTGAAATGGAGAGAGGCTCCATTTTAACTTTAAATCTTTCACAGAGGATTTAAAACAAAGGATCTACAAGGTGAGGAAGCCTTTGAACATGAAGTACATGAATTTTACCCCAAAGGAGGACGTAGCACAAGAGCTGTAGCCACCCAGGGAAGGCAGGAGGGCAGCACAAAGCACAAGCACAGTGTGGAGCTGCAGAGCCTGGTGGGGTGGAAGGGAGTCTCTCTCCTTGCTGCCACCTCTACAGCAGGGAGGGACCTGAACCTCTCCAAACCATGAGGAGCTTTGGGTGTGGGTGTCTCTCTAGAAGTTTCTCAGGCTGTGGATGTAGGTGGATGGTGCCAGCAGCTGTGCCCACCCCAGAGCTGCCACACCATGGGCTCAGCAGACTAACAGGCTCCTCTTGACTTTGAAGGACAGAACACAGAACATCAGAACATCTCTTTGGTGATGTAAGGCAAGGACCAAAACCACCCCTGATGTTCACAGTGGGTCCCATGATGGCCTGAACAGCAGACTGCTGCCTCCACCACACTGCCACTGGCTGGGCTGTGACAGGCCAGCAGTATTTGTTCACATATTTCAACTAAGCCACTCCCCAAATGACCAGTTCTCCAGATCCACGTCTCCTTTTGGAGAACCCAAACGTTCTTCCCTTTAAACTGCAGCACGTGGAGCAAGGCCAAGGGTCTCCCTCCCTCCTCTGACCCCAGCACACACCCGTGGCTCCCCAGGGCAAGCTCCTGCCTGGCTGCAGGGGCACTGGAGATGCCACCATCCCACAGAGTCACAGCTCTCCCAAAACAGCCCCAGCCTCCATGGCTCAAAGGTCTGCAAGTATCACAGAACCACAGAATGGGTTGGGTTGGAAGGGACCTTAAAGGTCATCTAGTTCTAGCCCCCCTGTCACAAGCAGGGACTCCTCAAACTAGACCAGGTTGCTCCAAGCCCCATCCAGCCTGGTCTTGAACACCTCCAGTGCTGGAGCATCCACAGCTTCCCTGGGCAACCTGTGCCAGTGTCTCACCACCCTCACAGTGAAGAACTTCTTCCTAATTTCTAATCTAAATCTCCCCTCTTCCAGTTTGAAGCCATCACCCCTTGTCCTGTTGCTACGAGCCCTCATAAAAAGTCCCTTCCCAGCTTTCCTACAGGCCTCCTTCAGATACTGGAAGGTGACAAGAAGGTGGCCTAGGAGCCTTCTCTTCTCCAGGCTGAAGAACCCCAACTCTCTCAGCCTGGGGTTGTTCAGGGACAAGTACTGGGACACATTCCCTCCTTAAAAAGGTGACTCTCATCCCATCTCCATCATTATTTACACTCCTTGGAAATGCAGCTCCTCAAGCAACTTTAAACAACTCAAGTCTGCAGCCAATTAAGTCCAGAGGAGATTTGTGAAGGTTTCCAAACGGGTCATTTCAGTGTCCAAATCAGCCTTAATTAAATAAGAACATAGATGAATTTTACAGAATATCTCACTAAAGGCATCTGTGCCATCACTGGCAGTAACTCAGGGTTGGCCACACAGTATAAAGTCCCCCAAGTCCTTCCTCCTTGGGTCAGTGAGGGTTAGAGGAGCAACTGTTGAGTATTTTTTGGAGTTCAATTTTTCTGGGGGAATTAAGCCCCAGATGGGGTGGTGGTACCAGGTTCTGGTGTGGTTGTTTTCAGAGGGCAGTAGCTGTCTGGGGGGAAGGAAGGTGCAAATGTGCTTCCTTGGACACTACAACACGTTTTCAAGCAGCTCCTGTGTCCCTGCAAAGCCCCTGGCACAGCTTGGGGGCCCCGTGGGTACCAGAGGGAGACCCCTGCTCATTGTCATCTCTGCAAAGGTGCATCAGGAGAGGTTTTCCCAGGGGATTTGTCACCTTGCAGTGCCCAGGCGCTGCTGGAGATGAGGAGAGGCTGGGGTCTCAGGAGAGGAGCTCTTTCCATCTCTCACCCTGCCTGCCCTCCTGCAGCATGAGGGGAAAGAAAATGCCTCAGGGCTGCCTGGGACAGCAGGATGCCACAGAGCTCAGCCCTGTCCCTGCTCAGTTCCCTCTCTGCAGCCTGGGGTACACAGCAGAGCACCCAAAGCCACAGTTACCCCCAAACCTGCACCCACCCAGAGCCCCAGCAGCCCAGTGACCCCCCCGAGTGCTCCTGGCTGCCCTGAAGCCTGGCAAACCCCCAGCTCCCCACCTGCAAAGGGTTCAAACCCCCCAACTGGCACCAGAGACCCAGGGATGTCAAAGGCAGCAGCGTGTTTGGAAGGGGCTGGGCAGGGGATGAGCCCAGCAGACAAATCCTGCCCACCTCACACCCGTCTCCATCCCAGGGCTGCTCCCGAGCTGCCAGGAGCAACAGGACCATGCAACCTTCCACCCTTCTCCACCCACCCAGCCCCTGAGGCAGCTTTAACAGCCCCCCCAGCCCCCCAGCCCCCCCGGGAGGGGATGCAGCCAGCCCCAGAGCTGCTGGTCAGGGGGTTCTGGCCGGGGGCACGACGGGTTCGCAGGGTGCTCGCTGGCAGCTTCACCAGGAGCCCGTCAGCAGCACAGTGCCAGGGCTTCTCCAAGGGAAAGCTCATTAACCAGCAGCCCAAACACACTCCTTACTTCCCTGACACTACCTGTCCGTGTAAGTAACTGCTGCAGTCACAACTGGACAGGAGGTAGCTGCAAGATCCCCAGTCGGATGACGCCAAGGCTCTGCCCAGCTCCTGTTAGGCAGAAGTTCCCAAGCTCCAGCTAATTAAAACCACAGGAGGGGAAGGCTCAGGAAGGCCAAGCACAATTATCCAAGTAAGAATTTAGCCAAGACACCCTGACTTAACCCATCAGCTTGTGCACAAAGTGCTAAAGGAGTTTAATTGCTGCCACTGATGGGGATCTACATTGGTGACTCACCTCCAACACGCAGCAGAAAGTTGCTGGTTTTCCCCATTCCCCATTTACTTTTTCTAACACGCTTCCAAAGCCACCACTTGTGTGGTCAGGACCACGCTGTGATGTTGCATTTGGTTCTCTTTTCAATTTCTAAACGACAGGCTCAAGCTACAGCTTCATCTGGGCCCATTTCTCCTGTGTGCTGCCAGGGAACGACAGCGAGGAAGAGCAGAGCGGGTGGAAATTTGGGAGGCATCATAACTGGGGCTTTTTTTTCTTGATATAATGTAGATTTTTAGTGGGACTTTCTGATCCTTTCATGCATTTAACTTCTAAAATTCACTGAGCTTTGATTTGGGAGACATCATAACTGGGGCTTTTTTTTCCTGATATAATGTAGATTTTAAATGGGACTTTCTGATCCTTTCATGTATTTAACTTCTAAAATTCACTGAGCTTTTCTTTAGTGTCTTAAACACCAAAAAACAGCAGTTAAAATGTACCAAAAAAAGGAACAGAAAAGCATAACCATCTGAGTTATGCTCTTAGAGGTTTTTCCACATCATTTTTTTCCCTTCTGAAACCCAAACCCTCTCCAAAGGGTGACAAATATTTCTCTCTGAATGCTGCAAGGTCAGAACAACACAGACATGTTTTACTTTTTCCTTGTTCTTCCCTTCACAAGCAACGAGTGTGCTCACATCCCTGCCCCACACCTTCCAGTGTCTATCAGAACCCTTCTTACCATAACAATCTCGTCAAATTAATTCATCATTAAGGACAGATATCCCCCCCACACACACTCCTGTGTGTTAATTAGCGAAAGGGTTGCCATGGGAACCCTGCAACAGGAGTTAACACCACATAATTTAGTGTCTTGGTAAGATGTGGACTAGAGCCCAGGCACCCATGCTCGAGGTACAAGCTGAAGCCAAATTTATCCCTCTGATGGAGGTTTTGATGCCTCTTTGGTCAATAAAACCTCTAAAGATCTGGACCTCAGGACTAGTTATTCTGTGTGCAGGTCTGAGGGCAGGCTCCCACCTTCCTGAACTTTTCAGAAACACAATTTGAGGATGCTGGTAGGAACCAAAGGGAAGCAAAAGAAGTTGAGCTGAACGTATGGAAAAAGTTGAAGGCAAGTGCTCCAAGCCAGGGACTTTGATTCTGTAATTATCAATAAACCATGGTCAGTTTAAAGCCCAAGGCCACTAACTGCTCCCAACAGTGGTGTGTCCTGTGGAGGTCGTGCTGGGGGGGTCCTGAACACCCCCTCCCACTGCAGTGACTATCTCTGGAGGATCTCAGCTCTCAAGCCTCCATCCCTCTGGATTTACCCCTATGACACCCTGTGGGAGGCTGGACCACCACCACACTCCTGCCTGATGATCAGAAACCACCCTCTACCTGAGAGCCTGCATTGTGCTGTGACCACCCAACCCCTACCCACCCCACTCTCATCTCTAGCAGCTCCTCTGCTCAGCAGGTCTTTGTCCTCAGAGTGTTTGTGGAGGTCACCAATGTGCCAGGCTGGACCAGGCACTCTGCAGCTTCCCCTTCCCAGACAGCTCCTCCAGCCCCCCAACTGCCCTTGTCCCTGTTCCACTTGGACTATATTTTGGTTGAATATTGGCAATCAAACAGTCTACTCTAATCCAAGTGAGGTTGCACCACGGTCTGGTGCAGCAGCATGGATCTCTACTGGAAATGCATCTCCTAACACATCCTCAGACCACACCAGGCTGGCAGCTCACCGTGAGCCTTTGGTCACCCCCATCCAGCCCAGACTTCTCCCCACATGCAGGATGGAAGGGCTGCAGCAGGTTCTGCCCCCCCTGGGGCCCACACGCTGCTCGTCGCCCCAAACCTGCTCCAGGGTTGTTTGGCTGCCCCAGTATCAGTCTGTGTCCTTCCTTTGCTAACATAAGAAGAGAAAAATTCAAGGTTTAAAGCCACTCTTTAAAGAGTTGCTGTTCACTATCTGGGTAAAATTAGACTCACATCTCAGCACCAGCTTCTGAGGAACACCAGACCAGGAGCTTGCCCAGCAGGTCACCTCAGTGTCTCCAGCCAAGGCAAATTCCCTCCTCCCACACTTACTGAAGAGTAATTTTGGCTCTGCCACCCCATGAAATAGCAGAGGGCAGAGGCAGAGCCACTCAGAGCCACTCCTCACTGCACCTACAAACGCTTCCCTACGAAGGCTGTACCCAGATAGGAATTTTTTTAACCCTTTTCACCTTCTTTCCACACAGCTCGTGTCAAAGCTGCCTGAACATGGAACAGGGAACCAGCCCTGAACCTGCTGCTGCAGAAAGTCCTCCTGCTCCACTCAGCAGCAGTGTGAGCACTGCTTTCCCACCAGGGATGCACAACAAATCCTACCTCCAAACACCTTCTCCTACTCCAGGAGAGGATTTTTCCTCACACCAGCAGACCCTCCTCTGCTCCCACCTCAGCTCCAGCCACTGCTGCAGCTCAGAACCCCTCTGGAAAGAGTTCAAACCTACAAGAGACACCCAGATTCACCACAGCAGGGTGTGTGGGGAAGTTCAGCCTCTCCATGAATATCCACATTAAAAAAAACCTGAATTTGATGAAACCATTGAAGAATTCAAGCTGGAAAGGACACCCACTGCCAAGTTTCTCCATCCCTCCCCATCGTTTTAGCAACCCACCCGCAGAATTTTTTTGTCTCCTCTTGAATAAATCTTTTTGCACTTAAAGAAAGATGGGAACATTTTCCAGAGTTTCAAACTTTTTCTGGCAGCCCCATCAAGTTCAAATCCTTCCTCAAAATACCCTTCAAACTCTGGGGAAAAACATTTGTGGCTTGTATTAAAAGCTCCAGAAAACTTCTTTCATAGGTTGATGTTTCTTCAGCATCTTGCTTTCCTCCTAAATAATTCAAGGGCCCAAAAAAAAAGGCACCAAGGACGAGGAACAGAAATGCTAAACCAAGGTTGGTCTCCAAGTGAATAGACAACCTGAAACAAGATTCACCTTCTGGAAATACAATCTTTTGTCAGGAGGAGACAGCCAACAGGACCTCCCCAGCCCTGGTGCCACTCCACGTTGGTCTACCTCAGGTCAGGAGACCACAAAGCTTTCATGTCATGCAGGCAAAGCAGAGAGAGCCTTCCTCAAACTGAGAGCTTATTGGCAGCATCTCCCCATCAAGCTCAGGTTGCTGCTTTCTGAATTAATACTCCTCAGTCCAGTTTCAAGCAGACAGGGGTCCAGAAACCACCAGCAGAGTGGGGACATCAACGTCAGTATGTTAGATGGGCCAGTTTCCAACTTTGGGGTCATCTGAGTGTGAGTAGGATCAGGATTGGGTCTTCTTCTCCCAGGAAGGGTAGGATTGGGTTACCCACTCCTGCCAGATTTCTGGGAAAGGGAAGAATTTTAGAGGGAGAGGAAGAATTAAGGGAAACAAAGGAGGCAGGCGGGTCATCCACATGGGAGAAAAGGTAGGAGTAGACTTGGACAATCCCCAGAGCTTTCTGGGAGTATCCAAGGCAGATTTGATGCTCCCCTTACCAATAATAAGAGACTAAAAGCCACGGGCAGTACTCCACACTGGGACAAAACCCCAAAAAACTACAACCATGCCCACAGCCCCAGGCCCACGTGCAGGCATGACAAACCCTACACGCTCCCACGCAGGGACACGGGGGGACACAAGCTTGTGCCACTGGCTGTATCCACTCCAGAATTTCCTCAGACAAAGCAATTTGGGTTTCTCAGCAGGGATGTGAGGATCTGCAGAGATCCTCAGGAGAAAGCAGAGTTAGGGAGCGTGTCTCTCAACCCCCAGGTGCCTCCACTGCAAACCTCCTGGGTAAGAGACTGAAAACCCTCCTGATCCTTCCTGATCCTTCCCCCCAGGGTTTAATCCCCCTTTCTTTTGGCCAGACTGGATGCTCTGCCAGTTGATTCACCCACAAAGCCCCCAGCCTGGGGGTTATAAACTCAAAGAGGGAGGTTTAGACTAGAGACAATGAAGACATTTTTGCTGCTGAGGGTGCTGAGCCCCTGGCCCAGGCTGCCCAGAGAGGTGGTCGCTGCCCCATCCCTGGAACCATCCCAGGGGAGGTTGGATGGAGCTCTGAGCACCCTGCTCTAGCTGCAGATGTCCCTGTCCCTGCAGGGGGTTGGACCAGATGAGCCTTAAAGGTCCCTTCAACCCAAACCAGTCTATGACTCTTTGAGACAACAGCACCCTTCAAGCTTCTCATCACTTTACAGCATCTCATCCCAAATTCTTTGCTTCAACCAAGCCAGCAACTCCTTTTCTCTAACAGCATGAATTCTGATTAAAAATTAAGCTGAACACAACAAACTCCCCAAAACCCCCACCCCATAATCTGCTTTTGTCATACTGCAAAACCAGTAGAGCAGAGAGCAGGGCTTGGGAGCATGGGATGCTCCTAAGAAGCCTGAAGAAAGAAAGCAAAGGAAAAACTAAAGAAACTGAAGGGCCATGGGAATGACAAGCAGCTTCCTGCAGCTGGGCAGTGAGGAAAGCACCTGGTGTCCACAGGGAAAACCACCAGGGCCCTGCAATTCCTTCCCTGCAGCACCCGAGGCTGTAACAGGAGCTTTTAAATTCCTGTTATCTCAACCAGCTGCTTTTGACTCGTGCCTGGTAGAAGGGAGAGTTCCTCCTCTTGTTTCTGAATGCTGCTGCTGGGTACCTGAACGATTCCAAGCCTTGGTGGGGCCAGCAGGAGATGCTGGGAGCCCCGTGGCACAGCTTGGTGGCTCGGGATGGAGAGGGCCCTGCTGCCTTCCTTCCTTCCCTTCCATCCTTCCTTCCTTCCTTCATTCCATCCTTCCTTCCTTCCTTCCTTCC
>NW_008626563.1:22348-26796 GCF_000691845.1 Merops nubicus
CTTCCCTTCCCTTCCCTTCCCTTCTCCCTTCCCTTCTCCCTTCCCTTCCCTTTTTCCTTCCTTTCCCTTCTCTTCCCTTCTTCCCTCCATCCCTCCCTGGACAGAATTCCAGCCTGAGGAGGACCCAAGGGATACTTTGCAGGGAGAACCGTGGGCAGCTGACACATCAGTGTCATTTTTGAAGGGAAAGCTGGAGGGACTTTCCTCCTCCTTTGCCTTTCTGGAGTGTTTTTATTTCCAGTGTCCTGCCTGAAATCCTCTTTCTTCCAGTGTTGTTCCTGGAAAAGCAGGAACAGAGCTTTGCTCTGAGCTTTGAAGCTTCTGTTGGTTCCATTCCCTTGTGGAAGCTGGGAACTGTTCCTGTGTGTGCCTTGTCTCTGAAAGGCTGGGAGGGGCTGAAGGTACCAGCCAGGGATCACTCCATCATCATTACTCCATCATCCCTTCACTATTTACACAGAATACAACGAGGAACCCCCCAAAAAAGGTGCACACATCTCCAAAACCTTTCTGCCTCCAGGATCAACCCCTCTGCTGGTTTCCTTGGTGGGGTGGATGCCACCAAAAGGCAAAATGACACTTTGCAGCCACTGCAGATGTCAGCCAGGGGCCTGGCGAGGGGGGACAAGTGCAGCCTGGCAGGAGGATCAGCATGTTCATGAACCCCCAGCAAACCAAGGCCAGGCTCAGCTCAGGGAGGAGGAAGGACAAGGAGCCAGGGAGGTGGACATGCCTGTAGGCATCAGGGTGGCTCTGCTGAGCACCATGCCAGCCTGAGAGTGCCCAGCCCCAGTGCCAGGGGGACAGACAGGACCTTGACCAGGGCTAGGTGCAGCTGAAGGTTGATCTTCCCCATTCTCCATCACGCACAGGATCTCACAGGGTGGTTTGGAAGGGCATCCCTCGTGGTGGCTCAGTCCTCTTCACCCAAACCCTCCAAATGACCTGGCCAAGAAGACTTTGGGTTTTCTAGAAATGCCATTTCATCCTTGCTTTCAGACCAAGATACTGGAGCAGGACCTGGGGTCCTGCCCCTGGCTCCAGAGCACGCTGATAAACCCCTCAGCTGGCACAGGTGAGTCAACCTGTTGGTAAGGAAAGACAAGGGGGGGTTGCAAAGGTGCCAGTGTCCCCTCCTCACCCAACAGATCCTTTTCTCTCAGGAAAGCAAGCTCCAGACCAAGCCACTTCTTCTGACATCATCTTCCAAAGGTCTTGACATAAAGCATCGTGGATGTCAGGAGGGAATGTCAACTGACAGGTAATGTCACACCTCCTCCCTATGTCCTTCTGCAGGTGGCCTCATGGTGTTGTGAGAACACCACTGCCTGCCCAAGCAGCCTCAGGAGAACCACGTGCCAGACCCGAGGTGGAAATCACCCTCTCTTCTTACCTATAGCAAGATACCTCTCCAATTTCTATGGTTTAAACACAGAATCATAGAGTTGGTTTGGTAGGAAGAGACTTTGAAGATCATCAAGCCCAACCCTTCCCCCAGCACTGCCAGGTCCCCACTAAACCATGTCCCTCAGCACCACATCTCTGCAGCTTTGAGACCCTTCCAGGGGTGGGGACTCCACCACTGCCCTGGGCAGCCTGGCACAGCCCTGGGCAACCCTCCAGGGCAAGAAATTGTTCCTCTGCACCAGCCCTGAGTAGTCATCACTAGAGGTTGAAGGCTGCCCACTCTCTGGCTTTTCAAAGGACCAGCCTCAGGGATGGAGAAAATACAGTAATTAATTCTCAGCTCAGACTCAACTCATCAGTAAGGCAATATTAAAAGGAGGGAGGTGCTGTGTGAGCCCTAAAGAAACTCACCCTTCTGAACTGAATCATTCATCAATTAGAGAAAGGTTGAAAGACTGAGACCTCCTGTAGTACACTGTTCTCCAGCCTCTCCAGCAGCTCACTTGAGCTCCTTGCAGGAGAAAGGCAGCCACGTTCTCATTCCACCCTGGGAAACAGCCAAGGAATATTTCAAATATTCAAGTAATATCTATAAATTCAATTATTATTCCTTCTGGCTGCTCTTCCAAAGCGCTGCTGACATATGTAGTGCAAGGACTGGTGCCCACCCTGCAAACACCCAGAGCTTTAGATTAGAAAATAGAAGTTCTTCACTTGTGTGAGGGGGGTGAGACACTGGCCCAGGCTGCCCAGGGAAGCTGTGGATGCTCCACCACTGGAGGTGAGATGGCAGGTAACATCAGCTGGCAAACCACTGCTGTGTCTCCTCTTTATCCACAGGGGTTTGCATAAAGCTCCCAAGTAACACTGTTTTGTGCTATAATGGCCCAAAATAACCTTGGAAATATGCAAAGCCTGGCAATTTCTGACCTCCTTCAAATATTACAGCTAGGACCTCTCACTTTGTTACCCCAGCCATGGACAAACAGTTCTGATAAAATATCTGTCCCCACCTAGCCCCTCATGCCCAGATCACAACAATCTCTTTTTTTAGCAACTGAAGGGTGCAGTTAAGACCATTATGAACTCAACTCTAGCCAGAAAAGGAACAGCAGAGCCAGAGCACCAAGGTGGCAGCTCTTCTTGTTAAATTGGGCTCAATTTTTCAAGCACCTTGTTGAACATGATGGAGGTCACAGCCCTGCACTGCCAGGACCCAGGAAGTCTCCAAACCCTGCAGAGTTTAATGAGGAACGTTCCCCAATCACCTCCCACGTTTTACAGGGTATCACAGCTTTCCATTTGAGAGGTCCAAACCACTAACCCAATAAAAAGTCTATTCCTTTCAGATTTTCAAGCTTCAATTTTTACAAGGCCTGAAGCACAACCGAGTTCCTGTGGAGCAGGGGAGCTTCAGCTGCTCTCAAAGCTCCAGCCATCAGGTTTTGTGCTTCCTACACACAAGAGTTCACCACAGAATCATAGAATTAGGCTGAAGAGACCTTTAAGATCATCAAGTCCAACCATCAAGCCAACACTACTAAGTCCTCTGCTAAAACAGATCAGAATCTGTCAGGGCTGGAAGGGACCACAAGGATCCCCCAGTTCCAACCTCTCTGCCCCATATGAGCTTGGTGCCATTTCCTCTTTTGCTGGTTTCCCAATGTTTACTGGTGGACATGGGGCTTTCAGGAACAAGGTCCAGCAGTGGAGTTGGGTTAATGGTTGGACTTGATGATCCTAAAGGTCTTTTCCAACCTAAATGATTCTATGGTTCTACACAAGAGGGAACCTCCTGGGCTCAAGGCAGTTCAGACCATGGTCTTGGCAACCAGAGCTTCAGAGAGGGAGGTGAGTTCTGGAAATGGTGGTGGTGTGGGCATCTGCTGGACTGGAGCTGCAGCATCTGCCATTTCTTTTGTTGCTTTCCTAACGTTCTAAGCTCTTTACACTCTTAAGATAAAACTTTTTGTTTAGCTAAAATAACCCATCATGGGACCTTTCAGGTTGAAGAGCATCAGATGAGAAGCCTTAGTGTCACGTGTGACCATGCTGCCCAGCAGTGGAGTTGGGTTAATGGTTGGACTTGATGATCCTAAAGGTCTTTTCCAACCTAAATGATTCTATGGTTCTACACAAGAGGCAACCTCCTGGGCTCAAGGCAGTTCAGACCATGGTCTTGGCAACCAGAGCTTCAGAGAGGGAGGTGAGTTCTGGAAATGGTGGTGGTGTGGGCATCTGCTGGACTGGAGCTGCAGCATCACTTGGGGTCAAAGAGAAATGTTTTCCAGACAGGACCAGGCAGTGCTGGATTTACACTTTTCAGCTACTCTGTGTTAGGGTTGTAAAATTTCATCTTTCTTTCCACGCTGCCTTTCCCTTCCAGATTAATTTTATTAACAGCTCTTTTTAGGGGCACCATAAAACATCATTCCACTTTTGGGTCTCTTTTAAGAGGGCAAATTTCTACACAGATCTTCCATTATCTGAGGGTGACTCTGCAAGCACACTCCCCCTTCCCCTTGGTTTTTCTCCCCTCCTCCCTTTTGTCCCCTTCAGAAGAGGTCGAACCAATGACACCACCAGTGGAGCACTGAAATATCTCACCTGGTTTCTCTGAGGTGCTCACACTGCACATTTTTACCCTCCAAATGTAAGCAAGGATGCTGAGGACCCATGGCCCTCAGGTCCCTTGGGTCAGCTCAGCTCAGCTGCTGGGAAATCTCCCCGAATGCTGCTTGGTGTGATTTAGACTTTCCTTCCCCCACTCCTGTGTCCCAGCTAAGAACCAACGTCTTCATTTCCACTGAATGACAGCACTGTGGTCCAACAAATGAATAAAATCATCAGCAGCTCTGTGTGTTGATTACTCCTTCTCTTTGATTATGAAAGAAAACGTCAACTCCTCAGACCTTTAATTTCATAGAATTGTTAAGGATGGAGAAGACCTCCAAGAGCATCGAGTCAACAGCCAACCCAACACCACCATGGCCACTAAACCATGGCCCACAGTGCCATGGCTACACATTTTTTTGAACCCC
>NW_008626564.1:0-9572 GCF_000691845.1 Merops nubicus
CCCGGCTTCTCAGCAGACCACGGCGGCTGAGGCGAGGGTGAAGGCTGAAGGCTGCCCGGTCACAGTGTTATTTTGCAGGTGGTTGTTTTTTTTTTTATTTCGCATAGCCTATGCGGACGTTTTCCCCGAGGAGCTTTCATATCGTTAAATAACTAGCAGTTAGTTCAGGTGTAGCTAGTAAAGTAGCATACCTGATCTTACTTAATGATTTCATTTTCTTTTAAAATCCTTAAATCCCACGTTTTCTAAACGCAGTAGTAAAAGGTGTACGGACTACTGCAGTCCCCAGAATTAAAATGTACCTTACCCATTTCATCTCTCTTCATATTTGAAATGTTAAAAAGCCTAAAACATGATGAGATCACATAAAAATTCTTTCAGGGCATATGGCAATGTTATTTTAAGCATGCAATATGGTTTTATACTGTTTGTTGCCAGGAGCAGATGTGTAGAAGGAGTGGTACATAGCAGCTGTATTTCCCCAAAATCATGAAAGTGCTTCGTTAGGGTAGTGCAGTTCAGCTGTTGATCGTATCAATCACGAAGTATATTCGTGTTAATTCCGGTCAGTTATACAGGAATGTTGTTCTTGCTGATTCTTTTTATGGTAGAAAATTGCACTTGATAGTCTTACAAAATATTTCTGATCTGTGTAGGAGAGATCCTCTCTCTTAGAGGAGAGCCAAGTGATGAGCACCTCTTGCTGCACAGTACTTGAAAAGTTACTGTGTTGAATTCAAAAAACAAACATTTCAATTGCAATGTTATTGTGTAACCTAATGTTCACCTGTTAATGAACAGAAAGCAAAGGCAAATTGCTGTGACAACTGATGTAGTCAGCCTGATGCTCATAATGTTTCTAAAAACACTAAGTACAATGGTAGGTGTACATAGTAATAAATCTCTAAGCTTTTGGGAGGTTACCGTGGGTGCCAAAAAAAGCTCTTGCACGCAATTAAGGTGAAATGCACACATAAGGAGCACTAGTGTTTATCTGTAGGTGTGACCAACCTAGCTCTTCTGAAATAACCTGTATTTTTTAACTAGTGTGGGTTTTTTTGGTGTATGCTTAAATCAGAATAGATGGCAGTAATATGGGAACTGCAGTGGTCTGTAACCTCAGTCTTGAGCACTTCAGTGCTCTTGTCTGAAAGCCAGAGATGGCTCTGTAAATGGTGTGCTGGGTGCGAGGTTAGAGTAGCCAGATCTGGTGCCGTTGTGAGAGCTGGGTGCTGGAACCTGGAGTGAGGTCTGGAGATAATGAGGTAGACTATCCTTAGATGGAGCATCAGCCTTTGATTTTTTTCAGTTGTTACTGTGACAGCAATCAAGTGTTGCTAATTGTTGTATGCATCTTGGGGGTCCAAGAGCCAGGTGTTTGGGGAAGTTAATATATTTTTTTTTTGTTTGAATACTTCTGGTACTTCTGAGGACACACATATGAATGATGATATTGTGTACAATTTAATCGGTCTTAGCTGAAGTTCTGTGGGACACCTGAAAAGCATATTTGTCTGTTAGGAACATAAAGCTTGTTGAGATATTCAAGACTATTTCCAAATACTGGAGGAGTTAAAGTACTGTAAAAATCGTGAGGATGATTGTAGTGGGAAAGGTAGGCAACCTCAATACAGAGGTCATGAGCATCAAGTTAGTGTGTGTTGTTTTGGGTAACTGAGTTGGGCACTGGCAGTTTGCATCAGTAGCCCCTTTATGCTTGAAAATATGGAAGGTATGTTTTTGGTAAACATTGTGAAATGAGCTGCAGCCAGAAGCTAAAGGAGGAGAGGTAGGGGATGAGGTGGGGAGCACAGGAGTAGCCTGGGGAAGCACTTAAGTGCCTGTATGTTACCAAGACTGGGAACAGGAAGCTGCCATTCATCGCTGAAATGCTTCTACCAAATGTTTTTAGAAATCTTTCGATGTGTTCTAATGTCAGACTTTATTTTGTGTAAGGCTCAGAAGTTGTTTCATTGGTGCGCTGTACTTGGTGTGAGATTTTTTGTTTGATTTGGGTGGGTGTGCGGTTTAAACCAGGGGCTTATTTGGTAGAATGCAGTGTACTTGTCAATGGTTAATGTAGTTTGAAGAGGCTCTAATTCATCTAACATGTACTTGTTTTTCTTACTAGCAAACAATTTTAGGATTTTTGTCGTAAGGATTTAGACAAATTAAACAAGTTCGTTAGGTGTTATGAAAATATCTAAGGTAGTCTGTAAAAGTCCTTTTGAGAAATATTTATTCTTTAACATAAGAGCATTGTTTTTGTGGAGCTCAGTGATCACAACCAAGCAGTTTATGCTTCTTTTCCTTGGTGTAGGTGTATTGCAGCAGCTTTCCAAACTTGTTGAATCTTAATATTGCATGCAACTTCTCTGTAGGAGGGCATGTTGCAAAGATGCATGCTTCTAGCAAACTTTGTGTTCATTGCTACTTTCGTGCTGGTAATCTTTGCACTCAGTACTTTTGATACAATCATAGTTGTAGAAAATACTGTGTACTGTCCTTTTGAGGTAAGGAAGCATGTCCTGTAACTCAGGGAAGTGTGAATATTTAACCTAGCACAGTGCAGTCCTGTTAGGCTTCATACATGCAAGAGGAGTTGGATTTGATGGAGTATCCAAACCATTTATCTGACATCATACTTTTAAAAAAAAAAAAAAAAAAAAAACACTCAGAAGGGTTTTAAAATAACTATGTAATACTTCCTGTGTATCAGAATCTTAAAGGTAATAAAGTACTTGGAAGAACATGTTACTTTGGTGTAACTCAAACATTAGTGGTCATGTTCACAAGGGACTTTCATTCCAAAGAGATACTGAAGTAGCAGTATTAATTGCTTTCCTCAGACCATGATTATCCTTTACCTCATAAAATACACTGGTAAATAGATGTAAGGCACATATAAAATGTTAGTTTGATCTAAACATATATGGACAAAGTTGGGTAGTTTTGCTTAGGTAAATAGGAAGGATTTATTACTAATTGGCTTTTTAGCTGTCTAAAATGTTTTCAAGTAACTTCTAGGAAGTGTATGTGGCTTTGTATTGAGATTACAGTGGCAAACTTGTCATGGTGTTTTGCTTCTGCATTTAGGGGACCAATGTTTCAGACTAATGTTGGAAATTTAAAAAAAAAAAAAAATCTTGTAGAAGTACAAGCTTCTGACTTGTTCAGTATTTCATGTACACTAGTAACTACACTAAATAAAACTCCCTTTTTTTTTTTCCCTTCTTCAGAGTTCACAATGACGAATGAAGAACCTCTCCCAAAGAAGGTATGTTTAAAAATACTTGTGGCTACCCCCCCCAGGTAATAATGAGAGCTTGTTAAGCTGTGCTTTTCCTTTTGTTCCATAGGTTCGCCTTAGTGAAGCAGATTTTAAGGTTTTACCTAGAGATGAGCTCATCCTGAGGTAAAGTAAAAGCAATTTTTCCATCTCATTTTAGTGTACTTCTAATGGAAGATCTGTGACCTCTCTCTTCTGTTGTTTCTAGCATCCTTGTGCTGAAAGGCTATTTTATCATTTTCATTATACATCTCTTTTGTAACATTTTCATCTTGTCTCAAATATTTTTATACATAGTTTTGGGGGAAAACACTTTTTCCAAAGAGACAAAATCCCAAACATTGTTTTGTATCACATGAGTAGGAGTTTCTTTACTTGTAACTTTAGAAGATACTGTTGTTTACATTGCTTGCTAGATAGCAAGTTGTTTTTAAACAGCAGAAAAATGTCAACTCCTTAGCCCTACAATAAGATAGGTTTTCTTAGTCTGTGCGGTGGTCTTCTCAGCATGTTCAGATACTAACAGCAAAATGTTAAGATGACGCTTTTGTCACCTAGAACATGCATAAAGAAGAGCCTGGATGTTTTTTTCCACTTCTTAGGAAGCTGTGTCATCATGGGATAAAAACAGGCAATCCTGTCACACAGACCACATGCTTAAAGAAAGTGACCCAAGCCACTTGCCTCTGTATATATACACCTGAATTTCCTCATTTGTGAACCAGGAGCTAACTAAGCTAGATGTCTGTAGATCATCTGTTTATCTGCTGTAATTAAATTTATTTCATAAATACAATTATATATAGTTTGTGTGTACATATTGGTAAATGTTCTTGGCTTTTCATACACTGTTAAGTTATTATTAGCATTATTAGGGACTCTCAAGTTAAATATTTCTATTTCATAGAACAAAGACAAAACTGTGTAGAAAGGTGAGGATCCAAGTGCAACACCAGGTATTTGATCAGCTGCTGCCTCTTCTGGGCAAACTATTCTGCCAGCTACTTCTGGGGTGACAGTTCTTTCCAGGGGAGTCAACACAGTCTGGCTCCATATGCTTAAAACTGGTTTCCTCTGAGTAGCCTTTTGGTGTAGTAAAGAATAATAGTTTTAAACAGTAGAAAAAAGTGCTTCTTTGATGGTAAGTGGTTTAGGCCTTTTGCACCTTTTAATAGAAGTTTCTGTACTCAAGACTGTCCCTGGGGATAGCAAAGGTACCAAAGCATAGATTCTGTGCCACTTGCTTTCTGATAGTGTAGGAGAAAAAAAGACTTCCACTGTAGTAAGTTTCTGTAACTTGCAAAGATTTGTTACCATGGAAAAGATCCATTTCTGGCATATATTCAAGTGAGAATGTGACAAAGTACACCCAAGGAGCTAAAGTACATCAGCAGCTAAATTGTGTTCATGAAGAGGCAGGAGGGGAATTTGCTGATGGTAGCTGTCCTACTATCAAATATTCTTGGTGTGGACAAAGCAACTTCTGTTCTCAGAAAGGCCCCTTCATGGATTTAAGGAGAATTGTTGTCCCTGATACTCAGAAGTGGAAACTTAAATGTTGGTTTGGGTGTGTCCATTTTGTTTGTGTTAAGCAGTCCTATTGGGTTTTTTTGGTTGAATGGGGTACATATTTAACAGATTTCTAGTGAATTTACCTTTAATTGTGATTTCATGTTAGCAATTACTACACTAACTGCTGGTTTTGTAGGTTGGAATAAAATGTAACATTATTAGATGTATATAATTTTATCAAAAACATTTTTACTACTTTCAGACATAGAAAAGCAGGTATTGACTGCTACTGGATTGTCTTTATTTGGAATTTGTTTTAGTCTGTTTTGGTGAGGTAAATGCTTTTTAAGATACAGGTATGTGTCATCTGCATTTGGTCTTTTAGGTAATACATCGTTGTTAAACAACTGCACTGATAAATGTGTATGTAGAAAATATGATTTTTTTTTTTGACAGTTCTTATGCCATTGATCCCAATTTCACTGTTCTTTTCCATCAAGTATGTGATTTCGGTTTGCTCATTGTAACTTCTGCTGGCTGAATGTGAGCAGGATCAAGGAGAAGCCTTTCAGCATTTTCAGACCTTTTGGGAATTCTGCTTGTGTCATTACATGTTGCTGTGGACTCATCTCTGTCACTTTTCCCCTCCTCTTTAATGCCTGAGTTATGTGAGTGTAGGAGCTTCTGTGAAGAAAGAAGAGCCAGGAACATGACAACAAAGCACTCATGGCTAAGAAAACCCAATTGGTTTTGCCCTGATCAATTAGCCTAGTGGCTAGTAAAGTGCACTGAAGTACCCCAGTTTACACAAGCGCTTCTGAGGAGATGCAGTGCTTTGACTGAACTTCAATCAAGATGGACTTACAGCCAGGCACTTCTGGAACGGCTTAGTTGCAATGCTGTGTGTACCATACCCCCTAAGTGCTTATCATTTATTCTTGGAAAAAGTGAACCCCAAAGCTCAGCATAAAAAAAAATGGATGCTCTAAGAAAAACTGGTATTTATAGAGGTTTTGAAGCCATGGAGTCTTAAAGTCTGCTTAATTGTAGAGAATGAAGGCCATAAACTGAACTATGTAATGCTGTTCAATTACCTTGCAGTTCTTCTGAGACAGTAAGCAACTCCCATCAGACTTGATGGGGCTCCGAGCAATCTGACCTCGTTGGAGATGCCTCTGCTCACTGCAGGGAGGTTGGACTATATGACTTTTTGAGGTCCCTTCCAACTTGAAGCATTCTATGATTCCTTGAACGTAAACTTTGGTTTTAGGACTGTCTCCTGAGTTTTATGTACAGCTCCATCTCTGTTCTCTAGTCTCTTCCCAAGTAGCACTTTAATGAAGCTGTTTGGATTGTCAGTTTAGCCATCAGGTTACTGACACAAACTACTGAACAGATCAAGAAGCCACTATTGTTGGGAAAACAAGTTAGTTGGAGAAAAAAGCTGCCTTTCAGCCTTTTGTCTTCTCCACAGCTTGAGTTCACTGGGGAGGTACTGAGTCCCCTACAGAAGGGACAACATGGGGCAAGGAGGTCCAGGCAACTCGCGTTTGCTTGAACCAATACATCTCTTAGATTACATGTGTGAAGAGAACAACTATTTCTTTCTAGGATCTTGGGAAGAAAGACTTTAGACTTCAGGTCTGGCCAACAGGTTCCTGTAAATCACTGCTTTATTTAAAGAAGCTTTTGCAAGTACATGCAAATTTATAGATAGCTGTCAAAGGTTAGGGCTGGGCTGGTCACTAGACAAATGACAAATGCTCTCTGTTAACCCCTTTTCCTTCCCAAAGGAGAAGAGAAACGGAATGAGGGAGACAAACTTACAAATTGGAAAAGAGAACTGAAGGGGCTTTAATGAAAATAACAGTAAAATGAAATGTATGCAAAATCAACATTGAACCTAACCCTGCTGATGGCAGTTACATCACCATCACCACTGATGCTGTGGGCAGGCACTGGGGAAGTCCCAGAGTTGGCTCCATGGCAGATGGGAACTGGATTTGGGAGCTGGATTCTGGAACTGGATTCAGGATGACACAGATTGGGATTGAAGGCAGAGTGGTTAGAGTCCCCCTTGGATGCCAGACATTGAAAAAGAGCTTGACCCTCACAATCCCTCAGCTTCATACTGACTATGACATACATAGGATGGAACACCTTGTGGGTCAGTTTAGGGTCACCTGTCCCATCCACACCTCCCTGCAGGTGTGGCCTCATACTTACTGTACCTCCAATGTGGCACTCAAGATTTAGCAGTGACCTTGGTCTGCACAGGATCAGGTATAAGCAAGAGCTGTTCTGTACACCAGCCCTTGGTAGGGACTGAACATCAAGTAGAGTCCTAGAAGCCAACGCTGCAAAAATCTGCTCTTGACTTCAGAAAGTGCAGGTAGAAGAGACTGAGCTGAAAAGTGAAGTTGCTGAACAGAATTGGTTCTATTCTAGCTCAAACCAGGATAATAGTTTAACTGAAACCAGGATTTTTACATCACTGTAAAATGAAGTTGATTTTACTTGTGTTTACTAAAAGTTTAAACTAGTGCAGATTTATGTGTAGGTGCAACCTGGTAGAAGGGATAGATCATCTTCAGATAAGGCAAAACGGTTTCCTGGTTGAATGCTTTTCTTCTGTAGTTGAAGATGTGCTGGTAGCAATCTTGAGATTCTGATGGATGGGGAGAAAAATATTTCTGTTTGTGTCACTACTGATTTTTTTAGAATATTTCTTTTACTGAAGGTTAGAATGTGTTTGGGGACAAAAATCTTATTCCTGAAGAGCCTGTAAAGTGAGCTAGCTGGAAAATGTTTGAAATGCATAGCTTTTAGGAATGCAATTTACACTGAGTGTGTTCACATGGAAGCTTTGATAACTTATCAGAGGTCTTTAATATACTCTTGTCTCTTATGGGGAAGTTGCATGTTTTTATGCAGAGGATTACAATATTTCTGGATACAGTTTTCATTAAAGTTTCTAACAATCTGGAAGACCTACTGTGTGGCATCTGGTGATATCTGTGAGTTGACTTTCCTTAACCATTTCATGATAGCAGTAGGGCCTAATAAGAGGTTTCAGATCATACTTGCTTTTTTGGTTTTTTGTGCGTGGTTTTTTTTGGCGTGGTTTGTTTGTTTGTTTGTTTTGACTGGCAACTGTGAACCCTTGGGCTGTACTGGAGTTGTACTTGATAGCTGGGATTCATAGGTGATCCACTGCTAGATTAGCCTCAGTTTGTGCTGTCTGGTTTCAGCATGGCATGGCTAAGATGCCATTACTGAACAAAGGCATCATTACAACATTGCACAAACTTTGTCCTTGTCACCTCTCTTGAGCTCTGTGCAGAGGTGGCATGTGAGATTCATGTAATGGGAGCACAGGCTCGCCTCAGCCTTGCCTGTCAGCACCTGGTAGTCTGTATTGCTGAAAAACATACAGGAGCAAAACTGTTGTGAGTGGAGATTCAGTTCTACAGTGTAAAACCAGAGTTGTGCATCTGGAAACACTGCCTTTTCATTGTTCAGGTAAAAAAATGATTTTCTGTGAGTTGTGAATGTAGAGAGTAGTGTTATAAACTCCAAACCCCATTTTTGTAGTCATTTGAGACCTATAAGTACAGATATTTACACCTGTCCTGTTTGATCCTGGTATTTTTTGTGCCAGTGTAGACATAATAAACAGATAAAAGATAAAAATGTTCAGAGCTGGAGCACTAAAAATATTGCCAGTGATCTTCAGTGCCTGTTTCATTTAAAATGCATTAGTCTGTTGTAGTTGCTTATTTTCCTTTTTATTTTATCTTCTGTAACTTCAGAAGCTACAGCTTTGCAACTTCAGCTTTTCAAAGATCAAAATTCCACTGTAATTCCCTGTGTTAATGATCTGTGCTACTATTGTAAAAAGTGAAAATCTGGAAAATGGTGTTTAGAAAAATAGATTATTAAAGATGCTGAGTAAGAAAAGTTACAAGAAGAGACTTAAGAACTTACTAGAGGCATTTAATATCTTAAGTCAGTTATCAGATACAAATGAAAACTAAGTTAAGATCATCACAAGACTTTTCAGAATACTTGTCAAAGTATATGTATAAAACCCAGAACATCTGTTTTTTTTTTTTCCTTGTTTTATAAGTGTTCCTGTGAAACTGCCTGGTTTATATATTTTGTAAATATTTTGACATATTAGTCCTCAGGACTACTGAGATCAGTACGAAAATACTTACACAGATTTTCTCAGATAATCACAGCTGCAATTTGAAAAGGAATCAGTCCCCTTTCAGTAAGGGCCTACCAATATATTTGCTTATTTTTCTGAGCCAAATTTATTTTAAAGAATGGCCTATGTCATTAATGTGAACATTTTAAAACTTTTATTTCACATTTTGTTTTGATATTTTCAGTCTATTCATTTTTCTGTTCTAATGGGGTGGAGAGTTGGTTTTGTTTATACCTAATTGCAAGATATAAGCCTGTTGATATTTTTGTCTCTATAGTTGCTAGCTCACTGGTTTGCCTGAAGTGAGGTGAAAACCATCTCAGTTGCTGAAACAGAAAATTGATTCTGAGATCTGTAGTTGTAGCAAAATTAAGTCAGTGCATATGTGAAAGTAAAGCTACAGTGGCAGAAGAAGTTAAAGCTTTAAAATTGATGGCTTGATTGTTGGAAGAGTTCTCTCTGAAGTTTATTCTGTACAATTTCATAAACTTCTGTGGTGGATTGACCTTGGCTGATGCCAGGTGCCCATCAAGCTGCTTCATTACTCCCCTTTTCAGC
>NW_008626564.1:9603-20522 GCF_000691845.1 Merops nubicus
ACCAGAGTGGGGAGGGAGCTAAAATAAGGCTGGGGAAAAAAAAAAATCCCAAACCCTTGTGGGTTGAGATTAAGGCAGACCTAATACAGCAAATGTAAAGGCTTCACCCAGAAAAACAAAAAAATTACTTGCTTTTATAGCTGGGGAGACATTGTGTGGTATGGAATGTTCCTTGGTCAGTTTGGGTCAGCTGTCCTGGCTGTGTCCCCTCCCAAGATCTTGCCCACCTATAGCCTGCTGGTGAGGAGGGAATGTTGGAGAGGCAGCCTTGATGTGGTGTGAGCCCTGCTCAGCAACAGCCCAAACACTGCTGTGTTAACACCTTCCTAGCTGCCAATACAAAGCAGAGCGCTAGGAGGGCTGTGGGGAGAGCTAAATCCATCTCAACCAGACCCAACGCGACTTGCTTGGAGATGAACTGCAACAGTTTTCACCAGGTTTTTAATAAACATTGTGTCTGAAAAGTCATGTTTCTTAAAGAATTGGCAGGCACGTGGCTTGAAAAATCCATAGCATGACCTAGTGCACTCTGGGTCTTTTCTAGGAATTCAGTTCTTGCTTGAATACTAGTAGTTGCTGAGAAGTGACTTAGAGATACTATCTCTGATGTTCTTGGTGACCATGGGCTACATGTTTGGGTGTGTTTTTTTTTGTTTGTGGGTGTGGTAATGGTGGTGTGGTCGTGTTTTTTCTGGTGGTGGTCTGTCAAGTCTACTTGTGTTCCAGGTTTTCATCTTGCTTGTTCTTTGTATAGTTCCTATTATCTGGAGGGGTGGGAGTGTGTGTTGTGATTTTGACAGGGTTATTGGTTTGCAGCTGTGAGATGCAGTTTAGAAGTCAAGTGATCCTGCAGCTGTAGTTGAAGACCAGCTCTTGTGTAATTTTCATGTAAAAATCAGGTTCTTTTCAGGGTTGCTATTTACACTGCTTCAGTTCTACTTTTGGGGGTTTGAAATCTGAACTACCACTGAAGATTTACTAATCAGACAGTTGAACTTTTGTTTCTAACAATGTTCTTTTCAGAGCAGAGAGATAAGTGGGAATAAAACTGCCTACTTCAGCAGAGGTTAAGAATTAATTCATGCTGATTTTATGTTCAGCTGAAGAGATGCAGAATTTTGTTGCTGCTACAGGAAGAGGTTGTGATCTTTTTTCCAAGTAATGTGATTTCACTTGCTGTTATATCTCTAATGCTTTTAGACTGTTTAGCAAGCTGTTTGAATTCGCTATATGGTAAAAAGTGCTGTGGAGTTAGATTTTATAGTTTTGATATAGTGGTGTTGTAGGTTAGGGAGTTGAACCAGTTATGATGAGTCTGGCATAAAATAGGTGTCAGGGAGAAAGAGCAGTGGGGAGGAGGGAACAGAAATCTTCCCCTTCTGTAGTATTAAGCTGTCAGATGAATTTGTTTCATAATGTGGAATTGTACCCTTGTGAGAAAGGTGCATAGTTAGGAGCAAAGTACTTCTTTAAATAAAAACAAAACCACAAAACACCCTCCTGTGTGCTTTGGTACGTCATGCTATGCTTTACTGATTGCTTCATTTGCTGCTGATTTGATGGTCTGTATCAAATGCAGTAGTGTTCTGAAGTGTGATTTTTTTTTTTTTTCTGACTGCTTAAATAACTTGCCTTAAAAGAATTGTCAAACTGTGGCTTCTGAATAATGAATGTAATCAGAGTATGCTCTTGATTTGAATGAGCCTGTATACCTGCTTAAGCTAGACTGCCAATTCTACTGTTCCGTAATATATTTCTCCTTGTATTGTGCACTTGGTGACAGACTTAATGTCCTCTTTTTATTATGGTTTCTGTTAAGGAATTTTGTTTGATTTGTTCGGCTTTGGGAATGAGATGTATCTTTTTGGGTACTTTACACAGACAACAAGTAATAAGTGTTTGATTCCATTATGTCAATTCTAAGTCTTGTAACACACAGCCACCTTCTTATCCTTCAGACATACAAAGTATGTGTTACTATTTCCATTATTGAAGGTCTCTTTTTTAAAACTGGAATTGTTTTATGCAAGTGTCTAATCCCCTCTTGACATTTTTTGATTATGGTATCAATTTGTACTCTGAAAGTTTAGGAGTGAGAGGCTTTGAGTTAGTAAACTGAGCTTCAGAAAATTATTTTTGTCTTTGTCTCTGCAATAGGTGGAAACAGTATGAAGCATATGTGCAAGCTCTGGAGGGCAAGTACACAGACCTTAATTGTAAGTTAACCAAGTTTCAAAATTGTATGAGTTACCTGAATGTTTGTATAAAGCAGAGTGTTCAAGTAATATGTGTCTTCTAAAACTGTCGAAGAGATGATAATGTCAGTTATTTGTGAGAAGAAAAACTCTTTTTTTTTTTTCTAGTGCAAGTTTTCAGCTTTTCCCAACTTTCTCAGCCACTTATTTTTCTCTGCAGAACTTACACAGTATCTAAAAAGTCTGGTTTTGCATGTGTAGGACCACCTGTACCCAGGCTGCTTAGGGAACAAAAGTCTCAAAACAGCCCCACTTCCAGCACTTTTCCGTTAGAAAGGAAATACTCTGTGGATGTATGTACTTTCAGTAATCTCACAGGATTGTCAACCACGTGGAAAGGGGAGTAGTTTGTAGAGGCAAAGGTCTAAAATGAGTCCCTAAGTAAGGTTTGAGCTGATCAGGCAAATTCACTATTTAATTGTCAGTCTTGCTTTGTTTTTAAAACTTGGTGTGTGCTTCAGTCTTTCAGAAGAGAATAAGGGGAAAGCATCCTCTCAAATAGTAAAAGCTGAATATGTTCTGGAAGTGATTAATTGCCTATCCCAGCTCACTTAAAAAAAAAAAAATTGTGTTAGCAGCTGCAGATGGGCTGTTACACTGTTTTCCACTCACTTTTTCAGTCTAACTACTCAGACTTAGTACCACTGAGTCTGAAGGGTATTTTTATGTCAGGTTGAACAGATATGTTCTTTTTTTCTATTATTACATCCCATGATGTTTGAGTTTTGGAGAGACTAAAAGATAGCAAATGTAAGCAGTTGATTTCATTCTAATCTTAAACTGTCCAAGCATAGATGAGAAACTGAGAATGTTAAAACAACTTATGTTTGGAAACTAGTACAGGCTGTAGTAATCAGTATTAATGAATTATTTGCAAAGAAATACTTTGAAATTAATTGTCCTGAAGCAGTTTGTGATACTCTTAGTTTACACGTATACCTAATCATTCTCAAGTAATTAGAAAAAATAGAGTTCTTAGTTATTCCAACTTTCCATTGTTTTTTTACGTGACAATTAGCAGAGTGAATATATGCTGTTTGTATCAGGCTGCTTGCATGTGTTCCTGTTTGAGTAATTTGGAAGTGTGCTGTGCTGCTTTCTCTCATGCTTCATATATGAACTTTCACAAACATTCACGGATCAGAAGAATTTTAGTTGTGACTGAACTGCCATTTCTGAAGTTCTTGCTTGTCTTACTGTTTATTCATGGAGTGTTGGGACCAATTTGAGGACTGAGCACAAATAGTACTGTTTTACTGATGGCAGATAACATTTCTTATAGACACCAGGACAGTTCCAACTTCCTGAGTTGCAAATTGTAGTAGTGGTTGGTTAAGCAAGCAGTTTAAAAGTTATTTCTTATATAAACATGTAAATGTTTTCAGAAGTTCAGTAAGTCTTCAGGATCAGAAAGATGTTTCTAAAACCAACTGCTGTCAAGTTATTCTGATAAGGATATTTTGAGTTTTCTTACTTACACATACTATAGTCATGCTTATTTCTGACGACTCTGCTGTTGAATGTGGGTTTTTTAGATTTTTAGCTGTCTTTAAAAACCACTATGGAGAGGATGCTACAAAGCATGTACTTTTTGTGTGTTATTACTTGTATTAGCTAATGATGTGACGGGATTGAGAGAATCTGAAGAGAAGTTGAAACAGCAACAACAAGAGTCTGCCCGAAGAGAAAATATTCTGGTGATGAGGCTGGCAACTAAGGAACAGGAGATGCAAGAGTGTACTGTAAGTATTCAGAGAGCATAAGTGTTTTCAGACTGTTACAGGAATATCGGCTTTTGAGACAGTACCCATGTGCTTTTTTTTGGTATATCTGTAGCATCATGTTTTCTGTGCTTAAAGTGGCAGAGCACTTATACATTTCACTGAGTTTGTAAGGAACACTTCTTAAAGTTTGCTTTCTTAGTATTAGTTATTTCAATTGATTCTCAGCAGCTATTGTGGATGGAAGGACTTCTGCTTCAGAACGAAGGTAGTTCTTGCAAAAGCCATGCTTATTCTAGCATATATCAATGATGCATATTTACAAAAAAATGTTACTTTTGGCTGTCATTTGATGCAGGAGCAAATTGAAACATAAGGATAAGATTGAGCTTACTGGGTTTCATTTGGGATGTTTTAGATTGATATTTATGTTGGATTTAGATAACAGGATATTTATAAGCTTCCACATCTATTTGGCCAGGTAGAGGAAAGAGCTGCTGACTATTTTTATTGCTGTTTCTGTTTCTCCTTTGTTTTTGTGGGTTTTCTGTGACTTTGTTTTCTGTATTTAGTTTTGGTTTCTTGAAACTGCCCTCTACAACTTTGGCACTTCTGGTATTTTTTTTTTATTGCCTTCTTAACATAATTTTCCCCTGCTGCTTTAATTTGGCAGTTCCTGAGAGAAGGTTGTAAAAAGTGTGTCATTGGTAGTTTCTGTAACACTCCTGAGAGCATCTCTTACATGCTTAAGCTCTGTGCAAAACAAGTAACTAGTACTGCAGGTTTCCTGTTACTTTTGTCCTTCCTTTTTCCTGTAGGTTTTCAGAGCTTTCAGATATGGTAGTGTGACACTTAATTGTACACAGTATTTTCACTGCTTTTAAGACCATAAGATGACTTTAGTTTGTCGTAAGCACTGGTATTGAAGAGGAAGAAAAGAGGGAGTAAAGCTTACTATCCAGTGGCAAAAGATGAACCCCAGAATGACTGAGGTTGGAAGGGACTTGCAGTTTGCCTGCTCAGAGCAGGGTCAGTTGGACCAGATTAATAAGGACTCTGCACAATCACTTTTTGAGCATCTCCTAGAATGGGGACTCCAAAATCTCTCTGGGTGACCTGTGCCAGTGTTCAGCTACTGTTGCAGCAAAAGCTATTTTCTTGTATTAAAGTGGAGTTTGTTGTTTCAATTTGTGCCTGCTGCCTTCTGTACTTTCAGTGGGCACCCCTGAGAAGAGCCCAGCTCTGCCTTCTACACTCTCCTGATTCATGCACATTGATAAGATCCTCCTGAGCCTTTTCCTCTTCAGGCTGGACAGCCCCGGTGCTCTCAGTTTCCACATATGTTGTGTTGGATGCTCCAGTCCCTTAACCATCCTCATGGCCCTTTGTTGGCTTCACCCAGTATGTTCATCTTTCTCTTGTACTGGGGAGCCCAGAACTGGACCCAGTACTCCAAATGCCTGACCAGTGCCAAGTGGAGAGGAAGGATCACCTCCCTCGACCAGCTGGCAGCACCTCCTGCTGCAGCCCAGAATGCTAATGAAGATCTGCTCTGGTGTATACTGCAGCACTGTCCTAGTAGTAAAACTACTGTATTGATCTTGCTTCTCTTGTTAGTTTTACTGACAAGTTCTGCTCTAAGGAACAGCAATAAAGGCTTTTTTCTTTTTGAATTCTGAGCGTATACCTGAAACATGCTAAAAAAAAAAGTTTATTTTCCACCAAAACCAAATTTGTGCTACTTTTTTCACCTTTCTTCCTCCCTATTTCTGAAAGAATGAATTAGACAAAATTTGAAGTATTTAAGACTGAATTTTGACAAGATCATGAAGACTAGGATTTTTGGCTGCAGTTTGGTAGATGTTTATAGCTGTGAAGCATAGGTTTTCCAGAACATTTGTTTAGATGGTCTTCTATTAATTTCAGTGTACTTAAAAAAAAAAAAAAGTGAGGGAAACACATGACAGGAACAGGGAGGATGGACAGACACAACCCACCAAAAAGAAACACACACACACACAAGTGGCTTTTATTTCTCCAGGTGTTGACATATGAATGACATCAGGGATGTAATCTCCTCCATAGTGTATAGATGTAGGAAGATCCATCCTTGAAAGAAGGAGGGTAAAAGTTATAATAGAGACATTGACACCCTAAAATGTTTCCAGGTTTAAATACATGTAGTTTCAAGCAGCTCTGGAGGACAACTTGGCTTTGTATTGTTAGGTAGGTTTTTTTTCCTGTAAAGGTAGCAAAATAAATCATGTTGGATGAGATGCTAAGCTATAGGTTGCTAAGTCATTTAAGAAATTAATGAAAACTACTTGCCATATAAGTTGACATGTCTAGTTTTTAATCAAAAAATGGTTCACTATGATAAAATTATTTTTATTATAATCCATATTTACATGAAAAATATACCAGTGACTGCTATTTATATGTAAGCTTTTGATGTTTCCTGATATATCTTAGACTGAGCATCTCTGGTGTTAAATTTCTTTAAAACTACAGGTGAATGTTTACCATATAATGCTTATTGTTCATATTACTCTTAATGCATTTTAGGGTCATATTTTGTACTTATCATATGCAGGTCACATTCAAATTTAAATGGGTAGAAACTTAGGAATCCTATACTGTATTCAAATGGTAGTAGTTGACAAAGACTTCAGTGAGTTTTCTGATCACTGTGTAGAAGACCTTGCTAGTTAAAAATCTACCAGCTCTGTTTTAAAATAAGGTGTGATAGACTTTGTCTTTAGGTGCTGTTTTAATTTGTACCCTTCTTTTAACAATATGAAGCACCTAAGCCTACTTAAGCTTATAAAAGTCAAGTCATCACCTATTAGGTGTGCATGTCAGTAGCAGAATCGATGTCCTGATTCCTTCAGTACTGCTTCTGAAGAAACAAGATGGCCCTTGAGTGCATAGCTCCATTTTATCTCATGCTCTGTGTCAGGTCTAGGAGCAGAATGTATGAGTTTCTTTTGAGCTAGGAGATTACTGAGAGGCTGGTGTTGCACACTTATTCTGTGTAGCGTAGGGGTGAGTAGCTCAAGGGGTAGATGGCAATTTAGGTGTTAGTGCCTCATGTTCCTGGTTAAGCAGCAGCCTTGAGCTACCTTCCCCCTGCAGGAACAACCCCCTGCCAGATGTTGCTGCTGTTGGGGAGGTGTGGATAAGGTATGGGCTCCTGGCAGAGGTGGTGCTGAAGGGAGAGGCCTGAAACCCCTCCCGGGCTACTGCACAACTGCCGTAGGTCAGTACCTGGACAGGCACTGGGAAATTTGCTACTCAAATAGGCTTTCCATGGAACAGGTAACAATGAGTGGAAGCTTCCTGTCGGTGCTACTGGACTACAGTACCTAGTTGTTGTTCTTAATAGTCTATTTGTGGTTTAGGTTACAGCTCTGTTGTGTTTTTTTTTTCTTTTTCATCACTCAGTTTCTTCTCTCCTACTCCTTCTGTACAAGGATATATAACTGGAATTTGAGTATGTTTTCTGTTAAGCGCATGTGTTTTGCTTTGTTAAATTCTTAATGTCAGGCCTGTGGATATCTGTGGACAACTTCATCTGGAAAGATTCAACTGTTTCTAAGAATGTGAAAAGTAGAGGGGTTGGAAATTATATTGTCTCTTTAAAAAAAAAAAAAAAAAAATTCCCCTCCCCACCCCCCAAACAAAACAACGAACAGCCTGATGTTTTCTAAATAGACTACTTTCAGTGTTCTCTTGCCTTGGGTTAGAGCAGAGAGAAAGCTGGTATCAGTGTTTTTATTCTGTTTGTGATAATTGATCCCTGTTTGTCCATCTGATGAGCTTTTGAAAAATACCAGCTAGTATGTGCTTTCATGTTTGGGAGTATGACTGGCCAGTGGGCATTTCAGATGTTAGAGTGGATGTGTCCTGGGATTTGGCATTGAACATGACTATTCCTGTATTCAGCTCTAGCCTGAAGTTGTTCCTGACCGTGGGCAGACTCTTCTGCTCCCCACTTGGAGTACCAGTGGAAGAGAGTGGTTAGAGGGAGCAAAACTGGGGGACTTGGACTGGCTAAGCAGGAAGATGAATAGATTAAGGAAGTAGGTAGAAGGGGTAAAGGGTGTGGGCTTGCTTTGGGAGTGGGTCATGCTGTGGGGGAGGCTGCTAGACCTAGCAGTGTGGATGGAAACCCCGACAGCTGAGAACCCTGGAGTTAAAACTGGAGAAAGCACTTAAGGAGGGATGGGGGAAAATATGAGTTGGAAAAACTGGAGGAATAAATCCAGTGGGATTCAGTCATTCCCAGGAGGGAGTGAGCAAGGGCTGTTTCACTTAAGTAAATTCTTTTGGCACTGCTGTTCTAGGAATGACAGTTGAGGCAAGTGCTCTCTCCTTGGCCTAGGAGCATGAGCTAGAGGTACCCAAATGAGACTGATGACATTGGACAGAATCATTTGGGTCCTCTTAACTGTTTTAGTGCATTTCTGGCATGTATGAGGAGCCAATGCCAGTAGTTCTTTGTGCCACTGATCAAAGGAATCTGCTACAGTTCTTAGGCTGGCAGTAGAAGAGGGAAGGAGCTGGGCCTATGTAAGACAAGCAACATGGGGTGGGTTGTTTTGTTCGGAATCATGTTGCTGTAACATAATTATTCCTGAAATATGTTGCCAGTTGAATGTCTGTATAGTGCAGGCATCTGTTAAACCAGCTGTTTCACTCTCTGCTAGTGCTAGCCCTCACAAAGAATGGACAGGTTTTTGAAATACTTCCAGTAGTGCAAGCATCAGAAAGCTGAGTGGATAGAAAAGATGATAATAGCAGTACATTGAGTAGATCTTTATTCAGTGAGCAACATTTTGTCCATTCGGTGAGGCAAGGGTCGCACGAGGGTAAAATACCATCTAAGAAATGTTAGGATAATCTTAATTTGGACATCTTGTTTCAAAGTAATGTTTGTAGGTGGTTTCTTGAGTGCTTCATTTCTCAAATAGTTTTATGCAGTGCTTTATTCCCTTTATATTTATCTCTGCACACATAAAAGTTTGTCTATTTGAAACTTAGTGTGATGGTTATTTCAGTTATTTTTTTGAGCAGCTGTATAAGGACCCCAAAAGTAATTGTAGATACAGGGAAGTGGTTAAGCTGACAGGGATTTTGACTGTGCTGCTTGTCCGAGTAAAGCAAAGTATGCAGAGAGACTCCCTCCGCTTTGTTGGTGACACCTTGTACTGTTCATCACTGAAACAGTTATTGCTATAAAGTCTGATTGCAAGATGCTGTGCAGCAGGGGGCAAACCCCTCATCTTTCAATTAATGTTTCTTTTTTAATCTCATGGAATTTTCTCTCTTGATGATGAAGAAATGCGTGTTACAGGGAATATAATAAAATTAATTCAGGAGTGAACACTATGAGGCTGATCTGACTTTAGTGTTTATCTGGATTCTAAACAGTTACTATTTTAGGTTTTAAGATTTTCTGTTGTGATGGGGTTAAAATACAAGAAACTTTAAAAAAAATCCTTTAAATACATACAACATTTGACTAACAAATGCTATATTTAACAGAAATTTAGTTAGAATACAGCCAAAATTTCAGTACTAAGTCTTCTGAGTTACCAATTATAAAATTGTAAATCTTCTGGATTGTGGTGATTGCAAAAGAAAAAAATCCAACTCAGATCTGTTTAATTGATATTTGTAAATTACTTTGCTTAAAAAATATGCAAACTTGCACCATGAGTGACTATTGCATTTGCAAAAAAAAAAGTTTGTAAAAACATTTAGAAGCTGCCTTAAAACATTGCTCATCAATATTAGCTGTAATGTTCCACAAGAACTTTCATTAGGTTGCATTGGAAATGAGCTATCTGTTTTAAACAGATAACTATACATACCACTTTTTTTTTCCCCAGAAGACTGCAGGCAGATATAAAAATAAAAAGGAGCATTCTAATGTTCCTGTCATTACTTTGGCAAATGTAAACTGACATGTAGAAAACAAATATTGTTTCCAAAAAATACTGGCCTCGAAAGTTCAAGCTTGGCAGGTGGTGGGACGAGGGGCACATTGATAGGGTGCAGGTGGGCAAAAGTGATTTTTATCCTGGCTGTTTCAGATTGCAGTGTTGAAAGAAGAGAAGCATTCTGGATGTTATCTTTGGAATAACTACTTTTATTTGTATCTAATGGCTTTAAAGTTTTATTTAATGTAGTATGAGTAACAGGGTTTTTTTCTTATTTTATGCAGAATCAGATTCAGTACCTCAAGCAAGTCCAGCAGCCTAGTGTTGCCCAACTGCGATCAACAATGGTGGACCCAGCCATCAACTTGTTTTTCCTAAAAATGAAAGGTGAACTGGAACAGACTAAAGACAAACTGGAACAAGCCCAAAATGAACTGAGTGCCTGGAAATTTACGCCTGATAGGTAAACAAAACAAATACTCCCCAGTCAAGACTTCCCTGACAGTCCCACTACGAGAATGCTATGGTGGGACAGCCAAGTACTCGTTTCCACACCAAGACTCAGACGTTTTGAGGCAAAAGCCACATTCTTATACTGTCCAGCTTGTAATGCTTAATGTAAAACTTACCAGATCAACCTTGTGTTTCAGCTTTTTTTCTCCCCCTTTGCTTCAGAGGCCTGACGGCGTCGGACTATTCTGAAGAAATGGCCATCTTCGAAAAAAAAATGTTTTCTAGAACATGTAGACATTTGCAAAATTGTTCTATTTGAAGAAAATAGAGGGAGAAACAAGTCTTAAAGTCTGTGGCACACTGTGTCTACAGACAGTGGAGGAGAGAGAACCTAGAGATTATAAATCATGAATTGAACATGTAAAAATTCCCGTAAAATGTAGAAGTGGAATATGCTTCGCTCTTAACCTTGAGCCTAGTGACTTAGAGACACCGTAAGTCAGTTTTGCCAATAAGACTGTGGACTTCCTGCTTGTTCACTGAAC
>NW_008626564.1:20553-31500 GCF_000691845.1 Merops nubicus
GGGGAATTTTGCGTTAAAGAGTTTACTTGCTGCCCAGTTCTGAGTAGCCACGAGAGTGCTATTTGGTATAACAACAGTGGTAGTGTACACATTTGACTGTTTAGCCTTTGGGCTCTCTAGCACTTGACGGAGCCTTAAGTCAATGCTGCTAAAAAATGAACTGTTTTCTGGATGGTTGGTAATACTGTGGATGCCTCAAAATTAGGACTGTACAAAATGTACGTTCTATCTAATTGCAGGTTGAAAATCGTTGGAAGCAATCTATATTTGATCACAACCAGCGTGTATAAGGGACTGGTTGTGATAAGTATTTTCACTGCATGTTTTCATGCAGACATGAGTTTTCTGATCTTCTATCCTGAGAACTGATCTCAAACGCTCAATACAGAAGGCACACAATGGCAACTGTCTTCAGTGTTGGTGGGGTGTTTTTTATTCCTTTGTACACCTGGGTTTTTTTTGTACTGCACTTTTATATAAAATGTGCCTTGAAATAGTTGTAATACATAGTTCAAGGAACACTACTGGTTTTATACTGTTGTATTGTGAATCTCCTGGGATGAACGAGAATTGAACAGGTTGTTATTTCTGCATTGTCTCGTTCTCTGCAAACAAAGTCAGTATTTTAACAAAAACTTAAATGCATGCATTTTCCTTGGTGGAATCAGTGAAGGAGCCTTTGCTGCTACTCTCTGTTGATGCTTCTGTTCTGTTGTCCCAAGTTACTTTTAAGAGTAGCAGTTGGGACAGTTGGGAGTGCATGTCTGAGGTGTGTAAAGTGCAATGCAGACCTGGTATAGCATTTGTGTGTTTTCTTTTTAGTGAACTGAGTTTTATTTAGTAATCTGAGGTTCTAATCTTCAAAATAGTTGGGCAATGTTTTATGACTCAGACTGATCCTCGAAAATTCAGTTTTAAATTAAAAAAAGACATCTAGCTGTCACAGAAGGTGATGTATTTGAACTGTTTTGATGACTTTATTTAAGATGGCATTACATATTTAACACAGAAGTTTCTTAACTGTTTGTGCTTCAGATCATTAATATGGTATCTAAGAGTAGTGTACTTATGCAGGTTTTTTTTTTTTTGAATGAGTAATGACTTAACAGCAAAAGAAACCTACAGGAAAACTTTACCTTTTAAAAAGTGATACATCTGGAATGATTTTGCTATAGCAGTATCTAAGATTTTAATGATCTAGCATCAAAAGAGAGGTAAGACTTGCATTAATAAATTGTTAACATGTTACCAAGCCATTTGTAAAGCTCACTATAACATGTGGATAGAGGCATGCTGTGCAGATCTCTTGTTTAACCTGGAGTTGAGAAAGCTATTCATAACATTTAGATACAGGTTAAGTCCTCAGACTCTAAACGTTTGTGTACAGCTGAGGAGAGACAAGTAACTTAGTACTTCCTTTTAAGCAAAAGTTTTTTGAAGATTTTTTTCTCAGCAAAATTTTCTTGAAATTCAATTTCTGCAGCTATGACATACTTATAATATGCATCCTATAATTTTAAATTAAGTCGTGTGAATGTGCATAATTCATCCATGCAGTAGCTGGAATAGAGAAAATGAGTTACTTCCTGGTAAATAATTGAGGCTGTTCTCATTAATTGGGTTGAGATTTTATTGATTTTTATTTCTGGAAACATGAAGAAATTGCGACTCAAAGTATCTGTAGGATTTTTCATTCTCATTGTCCTGCACCCCACACCCTTAATTGCTTTAATTGTCCATCCTTGTATGGAACTTAATCTTATTCCATGGCATCTGAACTAATTTTTGAAAGAGATGATGCTCCTAGTCATATCTCTAACTGGTGTTCTTGGGGTAACATCTTATCTGCAGCCCCAAGCAGTGTTAGTTCTGGGCCTTAACTGTGGATCAAGGTGTCCAGCCTACTCACTGCTTTTGTCTGGAGGGAGAAACAAAAGGGCATGTAATTAAAGGGTTGGCTGTGTGAAGCCATTCCAACCATCATTAAACATAGAGTATACACTTGGATTAAAAGTGAGTAAAATGTAATTTCTGGTAAGCTTAGTACAACAAACATTAGTCTTCTGAAATTTAACCACTTACATTCTTACAGGTTTTGTTGCATGTGTGTTCAAGAGGATTTGCTGAGCTTAGTTTTACAGTTAATAGGAGTTATTTTAATAGTTACTGGATTTTATATTCTTGCATGTGTTATCTTTTTTGTAAAGTGCAAGGGGAGGTTACTTGGTACCATACTAGTTCAGAACATCTGGAAAAATTTTGATGGGAAGAAACAGCATTATAGGTAACTATGCAAATTTCTATACAGGTAATAAATATTTTACATTTTGGTAGGAGTTTACATGAAGAAATTAATGGGATTCTAAAAGTGTCCCAATTCCAAGGTAACTGGTACATGCTAATTTTACAGTTGACATTGTTTTGTGAAGAGAGAAGCATTAAATGACCTAAGCACTGTGAACTTCTTCAACTCATAGCGATGGCGAATACAGTAACGAGAATTTGCAAATGGCTAAAAATCATTGCATGTCTGCCTAGTAACTTTTGGGATATGTCACTTTGGTTATCTCCAAAGGGGTCCTGCTTTACACAGAACGAACATCTCTAAGGAAACTTGCATCTTAAGTGTGCGACTTGGACTGTATTAGGTCAGCACAATTTAAACTTCAAGGACCTGGCATTGGACATCACATCAAGAAAGAAAACAGGTTGCTGCCTTTAGCAGAGTTTCAGGCTTCCAGGACTTTACACAGCCAGATTCCTTCTGGAGCAGCCCATCTGAAAGATTTGTGAAAGTCACTTGGAAAATGTTAAATGGGACAGAGTTGGCAGAACTTAAAAGTTGTCTAAGACTTGAATGCTTAAAAAATAGTTGATAAGGAAATTGCTATTTGAAATTCTTTTGGTTGGGTATTTTGGTTGCAGGAGAGAACCATGGCTGTGTTTTGTAGCAGAAATTTCTTTCCTGTTCTTTTTTAATCCACAGAATTTCTTTCAATCTTTGTCACTTGTTTAAAAGCAAAACCAAAAAAATTAAATTACCTTCCTGGTCTTGAAAAGTAATGCAAGTCCTGCCATTGACTTTACAATAAACCTGCTCAAATTTGGGTTGTTTTTTTTGTTTTTTTTTTTTCTTTGGCAGAGCTTATGCTTCTGTAGAAGAGAGCACAGCTTCATTATGCTGCTGTGCCTATTAAAAGGAGCCAGTGATTGTGGTTGCTATCCAGACTTTGGCAGACCAAGAGCCTTAAGGACTTTTAATTTTTCTCTTTTTATGGAGTCAGCTGTATTGCCTATATATTAATTTGCATATCATTTCCTATAATGCTTTACAGTGCAATTTTTATCATGAAGATTAAAGATGTGTAATGTTACCCATTCAGTAAAGAAAATCTTGTCAGTTAAGTACTTTTTCCTGGTTGTTTCCCACTTTTCAGAAACTGGGCATCCTAATAATCATTGCTTATGATCTGACATCTGTCATTCTGAAGGAAGTAGATTAATAATCCTTCCTTAATTTCTAGTCAGTTTTAATTGCATCTTACTTTCTCCTCACCATGCAAGATGTGCTCGGGAAAAGCTGACCATAGACGTCTTGAAACGCATTGTGTACATTACTATCAAATACATAAATTGAGTTGAAAAATAAATGGATGTTTTAAAAATTAGTATCTGGCCAGCATTCAGAAGAATCTCATCCTCTCAAAGAAAAAAAATGGATGTCACTGTGAAAAACGAACGTGGGATTTAGTATTCTTCCCTCCCAAGCAACTTTCTCTTCACCCAAACTGAATTATTAAATTTTACTAGTACAATCAATGAAGATCTGTTTATAATTCAGTTTACATGTGTAATTTTTAAAGTACTGAATGCAGTACTTCATTTTTCAAATTACAAGGCACATCTTTAATCAAATATTTAACGCCATTGAGAATTAGCACATGCAAGACTGTGCATATGGATAATCCAGATGTTGCTATCAAAAAACAATATGCTTATTCATATTTGCAGTAATAAAACTTGTCTTCCGCTTTATGGGACAGCGATGGAAGATCAACTGGCATTGGAGCAGCACGTGGTAACTATATAGGGAGACTTTCTGCTATGACAATTATGTTGAGACATAATGTTCCTTGAATTGTGACATGCAGAAATTGCATCTCCTTTTTGTCTGTAATGGTAACTGAGGAAGATTACTGAAGGTTTTATATTCATGTTGTGATAGATGGCTCTTTCCTTTGCAGCCAAACAGGCAAAAAGTTAATGGCGAAGTGTCGAATGCTTATCCAGGAGAATCAAGAGCTTGGAAGGCAGCTGTCCCAAGGACGCATTGCACAGCTTGAGGCAGAGTTGGCTTTACAGAAGAAATATAGTGAGGAACTAAAAAGCAGTCAGGATGGTAAGGGATTTTTTTAAGAAAATAGAAGTTGCCTTGCACTTCTGCTAGTTTAATTTCCTGGTGATAATGCATACTGTAAAACCATCTTTGCCAGACTGAAAGGGCAATATGGAGTAAAATACAACAACTGTAAGTCATCACTGGTCTTAATGCAAAAAAAAAAGGCAAAACAAACAAAACACCCTCAAAACCAAAACAAAACAAAAACCAAACCAAACAAACACAACAACCAAACCCACACCTAAACCAACCAAATTAACTCTGGGGGACTGGTGGGATTTTTAGCTTCAGTAATGCAGCATTTGAATTTGAAATGGCCAGATTTCATACTGTGGGTTTTGCTATTTAATAGAGAATGCTTAGGCTGCACATGTTACTGGTGAACTGGTAAGATAAAAGCTCTTAATGTTGCATGAAGCTAAGCATGCACTGAGAACAGGCTGTTTCTTGTTAACTCTGATACATTTTGAAATTACTTTCAAAAGACCAAGAACTTTTTATCAATGCCGAAGAGTGGGAAAAATATAATTTCTTAGATAGCTCCGATGAACTAAAATTTCATTATTGGGTTTACAGTACAAATTTTACAGTATTTTAAACCTAAATTGAAATCAGCTATGAACTCTGACCTCTTGCATAATTTAAATGGGGGAAATGCAAATTTTAAATATCTTCAGTTGACAATTTGGCATAGAATCAGTGGGGCTTCTGCTAGAATGTTAGAGTAATTATCTGATTATTACAATAAGTCTTGGGACATGGGCTATTTAGAAATCACATAAACCTGGTGATGTTTTTGTTTTACCACTGGAGTCTGTAAGATAGACTAGATTTGATTTGGCTTCATTAAAGTCAGACATACTCTGTATTTTTAAAGATAGTTTCAACACACACACCCAGGATCATATTTTTGAGGAAGTAGCAGTATGAAATAACTAGAATTCTTAAGGTAAATTATTCTTTCTGTAATGACATGCTGTTGGAATAGTTACCCTTTTGCTTTTTAACGGCTGTTTAGGTAATGCACTTCATCTACGTTTATCAAGTTCATAATGGAAGCAAGTGTGGACATCATTTAAAAATTTCTGCTCTTGAGTGCCTATAGTGAACAGTAAGCTCCAGAACGGAGATGTTCTTTAGCCACTATTGCTTCTTCCCCATATGAACACAGATGATGACAGTCCTGCAATAAGAATTTTTCTAATTTTCTGTTGCAGCAAGAACACTCTTTAATTTTATGATTTTTTTTTTTTACAATAATAAGTTTGCATTTTACTTGCTCCATCATGTCAACGGTGCAGTTGAAGACTAAGGGAGACGGTATTTCTTTCACTGTTTGCAGGTCAAATTTATTTTGCTCCAAAATACAGTCCTAACTGTAAAATCCTTCTTGATACACAACTGCTAAAAAACCCTGTGGAATTAGTTAACAGTGTTGTTAGTGAAAGTCTTTTAAGCATCTCCTTACACAGGATTTAAAGGATTAAAACCAGCAAGAGCTGAAACTTCCTTAAAATGTGACTAAAATTTTTTTGTCACTGAATAGGGTTTTTGTAATTACTCAGTTGTGGTATATACAGATGTGATTCATGGTCACTTTTACAGTATTTCGGCTAAGGTTTTATACTTGAGTAAAAGTAAACAGGAGGATCTACTTGTGAAGTATTAATTGTTGGAATTGAGCTGTTTTCCAAATATCCTCCTTTTTTGCCCAGGACTTAATTTCTTCTTGTATTTTGAGGAGCAGTATAAAGAATACGCTAGGTAAGAGTTGAGCATTTCCTCCTCAGAGGCAGAGTATCAAAACCTGTCCATACCTGAAGGTTGAAAAGTAGTCTGTTGAAAAATTTCAGCATAAGATGTTGAGTTACAGGATTAATTTTTGTCTTGAGATTGAAGCTATATACGGGCTATTAAGTGTTTGCAACAAATGTGTTCTCTTTATATAGAATTGAATGACTTCATCATCCAGCTTGATGAGGAGGTAGAGGGTATGCAGAGTACCATTCTAGTTCTCCAGCAGCAGCTGAAGGAGACTCGCCAGCAGCTGGCACAGTACCAGCAGCAGCAGTCGCAGGCCTCCAACCCAGGTACGAGCAGGACTCCGTCTGCCGAGCCCCCGGAGCAGGGGGAGGCTGTGGGGAAGGACTGCAGCCGCCTGGCAAACGGACCAAGCAATGGCAGCTCCTCCCATCAGCGGACGTCTGGGCCTGGATTTTATAGGGAGGGTAGCGGCACGGAAGATGACTTCCCGGCTTCTCCAGGGAATGGTAATAAGCTGTCCAACCACTCTGAAGATAGAACTGGTAGAGGAAGCGGTAGCTACATAAACCAGCTCAGTACTGGGTACGAAAGTGTAGACTCTCCCACTGGCAGTGAAAACTCTCTCACTCACCACTCAAATGACACAGACTCCAACCATGATCCGCAAGAGGAGAAAACGGTGAGCGCGAAAGGTAACAGAACTGCGGGTTCTCGTCATGTCCAGAATGGTTTGGACTCCAGTGTAAATGTGCAGGGTTCAGTTTTGTAACATTTTTCTGCAACGTTTTTATACAGTGTCATTTAAATTGGGAGAGGATACTGTCCAGAAGACGTTAAAATTAGTGCATACTTGTCACAATTTTGCCTTTTTGTGGGTTTCTTTTTGCTTCGATACCTCTGCCACTTTGGAAATTTTAACAGTTAATTACGTTGAATGTTGCTAAAAGGACGTTTGTGTAGCTCAAGTTATTTTTATATGAGTTAATGTGAAGTTGAAAATGGAAATTATTTCCATAAAGTATAACATAAATGATGTCTGTACAAAATCTGTGTATATCTAGAACCTGTGCTGTGTAAGGGCATTCTTACTCATACTGTTATACTTGCACCACCTTCAAGAGTTGTCATAATAGCCGTGGGTTTATGACTGCCAAGTTTGCCCAGTACAGTAGTTTTATCACTAAAAGATGGACTTACTGAAGGAGTCCTGTAGTAGTTTCAGTGTTAATTACAGTTTTTCCCACCATACATCTGTGCATTTTCTCCTTAGGTGACCGAATGTTTATGAATTGTGTGCATAGTTACTCAGTTTTTAAGAACTGTTGTATCCTGTTTATGCATATTGCTCTGTGACTCCAATATTATCTTACCTGTACTGACCAAACCTAAATAAAAACTTTTAATAATGTAATTTCCTCATTGTTCTGCATTGGCTTACATGGCTTATTTGTATGCAGTGTATTTACAGGACTTGCTCTTTTACTGAATTTGGTTTTGTGTCAATCCTATCTAATACAGCTTATGCCAAATACCTGAAGTTACTGGTGTGCACTATCATGCTAATTCCAGGCCAGCCTGACAGTGATTATTCTTTAGGTTTTGTCCTTACTGGTAGACAAAGAAAAGGGGGGGGGGAAAAAAAAGCTAATAAAAGTATGCCTTAAGAGTTAGAACCTGGCTTTTATGAAGATTAAAACCCAAACAAACCAAAAAGCTAGAAGTATCCAACAGGTAAATGTATAAATTAAATTACAGAACTCGTAAGGAGTTAGTAATTCAGCCTCTTAAACCAGATATAACTCCTTCTGTTTTTAAATGCCTGCCTGAGGGAACTGACTTCTTAACAGGTGCAGAGAATGAAAAACTTAAGTTTCATTAAGTGTGCTTTCATTGTTCAGTAGCAGTGAGTTACAGATTTCTCAGAGCCTGAAATTCTGGTGGTTATTTTCTGGCTACTGGTTTAGTGATGGTAGCATATAAGATGGAAAAGGACTCTCTTTTAAGCTGTTCAAAGGGAAGACAAAATTATTTAGCAGTATACTTTTGGGTAGACTTGAGTCTTGTTTCAATATTTTCTGTGAATCTTGTAATTGCCAGATGACTACAAATTATCTCATGTGGCCACTAAAACAGTAGTAAATGGCTTGTAGCTTTGCAATCAACTGTGGAAACAAACTCGTTTGAAAGCAGCATTTCTACAAAGTTCTAGGACATACCTGAATTTGTTTCAAATTTGCATACTTACAAAAATTCCTAGGTTACAGAAGGGTTTGTGTGGCACCACTTTTAAGTGGCATATTGTATGGGAACTAGCATCTACAGTAGTATATTGTCCAAGAAAAAGATATAATTAAAATGCTACTAGGAGCTGTCATCTTTCAGAGACATGCTAGTCCATGGACCACTATTTTTGTTTTTTAGGGTTCATTTAAATGTATTAAAACAACTTGGTAGTTGTTGCTGCAAGTGTAAATTCTATTGGTGATACTTGGTTGTTTTTTAATGCTACTTTAGCCCCCATTGCCTGAAAAACTGGCTAAGTAACTGCTTCAAAGGGAATTGACAGTATTGAAAAAAAAACAGTACCAGTATCTGGCACCTGAAGTAATTTCTAGTTTACAAAAATCCCCGGTGGTGATCTACCTACCTCTGCAGTTGCCAGTGCTTTATATTTGACCTTAGCATTGTATTGTTTGGTTATCCATAGTGCATGTGTATCTACCTCCCAGATCCTGTACATGGATGTAGTATTTGTAAGCAGCTTAAAATGCTGGTAACAGGTTATAACAATGGCTTTATCTGATAATAGAGATGGTAAAAACCCTTGTGGGGCAATCTGTGGTCACAGTTCAAATTTCAATCTGAAATACACAAGCAGCTCATATCAAAATGGTAGACAACTTTTCAGCTAGTGTAAGGATTTAGAAGGATGTAAAATTGCTTTTAATTGTGCTAATGTTAAAAAAAACCAAACCTACATAGCTTTCAGGTGGTGACAGCTTGCTACTTTAATCTGTCAGTTACTATAGGGCATTAATGGCTTAAAACCTCATGTAAAGATTTTAGTTCTCTCAAGACTTTGTGGTACATAAGCTTTAATTTGCTGCTTCAAAATTTTTAGCTCTTCAGTTAATTTTTAAATACAAATTATACCCTTAGTTTAAAAGCTGTGGAGATGTGGTGCTTGGGGATAGGGGCCTAGAGGTGGACTTGATCTTAAAGGTCTTTTCCAACTAAAGTGATTCTATGACTAGAAGTTAGCTTAACTTGCTGGAGGAAAAATCATTGTAAGGCAAGATAAGCCATTCTTGTCATTCTCTGCCTAGAGGGCATCTTCTCAGTAAGCCGGCTGGGGTGTTTGGTTTGCTTTTGTTCTGTTGTAATGTTTTGTTTTGGATTTTTTTCCCACCAAGATGAAAGCAACCCAGCAACTGCACTGGTTAATAGTGATATGCATCATAACATTGACTTGCTTTCATGGTGCACTTACTGCAAGGCATAAATGAATTGCAGTATAATAATGCATATAGAAATGCTAAAACCTGTAATACCCATGTTCTCTCCTGGCTATCAGTGCATATATTATCACAGTTAATAGTCCTGAATATAGTTGATTCATTTTAACAAAAGATTGTGTTTTATTGATCACCAAAAAATACAACATACTCCTTTTCATATTAGATACTCACTAAATCTTTTATTTTTTCAGCATTGAGGTGGAATCTTGTTTCCAAAGCTGTTGGCTTTGGATGATTCACCTATTCTATTGATAAAACAGTTACTTTGCTCAGATTTCCAGTGTACCACTGACTGATAGGTGAAACTAAATTAACATGGTTTTCTAGGGTGTATCAAGAAGCAAGGGGATGGACACATGACTGTACTGTGCCTCACAGTGGGCTGAGATTCCCTGTTTGGTCATTCCAGGTGGATTTCCTGGCAGCTTCCAAGATACGGTAATTGATATTCAACAAGATTCTTCAGACCTAGCCCTCACTGAATATTTATAATTGGTGTTTTTATAGACTAGTATAAGTGGGTTCTGTAAGATCTTTAGAAACACGTGTTTATTTAAGAAGGCAAAACTGAAGAGATTGAGGGTTTTGGGGTAGCAGGGATGATTTCCATACAATTAAAATTTTACCTAATATGCCTTGTCTACAGGGTATGTCCTAACTGTGAGGGAAGAGTTTCCCTTGCTGGCTTTTCTAGAGAACCAATTTTTAATGTATTTTTGAACTCATTTGCACTAAAATGAATTATTACTAATGAATTATTTTAGTTGATGACGTTAAGGTACCTGAATGAATTATTACCAGGAGGAAAGCGAGATGCGCACAAAAACAAGGAAAAGAACAGATTAACAAGTATTAACAGATTAAGAAGTAAGTCGCAGACAAAACACCTGAAAAGGTATTTGTAAGCGCTGCTGGCCCTGTCAGTAAGGTGGCAGACACGGCTTTTCCGGGCAGGTTTTCAGCTCTGAATACAGCTGCCTTGTGCGCCCTGTCTCCTGGCCGTGCCGCGGGGAGAAGCCCCTGGCCGGCATCTTTCCGCTTGGCAGAGGCTCCTCTGAGGCCAGTCCCGCACCGCCGCCGTGCTTCACCTCCGCTTGCAGTACTGAGAGCTGGCTTTGGAGATAACGGCTCTCGGTAGTGGTTCTGTTTATAATACAAAAACGTATTTTTCCCAGTTTGACGAAATGGGGAGACCACAGCGCTGACAACTGCAGCTCCTCGAAGCTCAGCCCCCTCAGCTGCCCGCCCTTGGCACCGCCCGCCCCG